>NC_051076.1:60506549-60776549 GCF_004664715.2 Peromyscus leucopus
AAACAGGATCAGCTGAGGAGTTGGCAAGATGAGGTTGGCTGTGGCTTGTTCTGTTTCTCTGATCTTCCAGCTTTCACCCTAATATCTAGCTCTTTTTTTTTTTTTTAATTCATAAGACCATGTAGCAATTCATGTTACAGCACTTCCAGAGGGAACCCGCACACTCCCTGGGTTTACCCCAAAGCTTTGTGCTGCATGTGTTGGGTGAGATACCAGTTCAAAGGCTGTTGCTAGACAAGCATTTTTAGAATCAGCCCTTTGGACTCTTGATAGCAATTATCACTCATTGTAAATTAATTTAGATGGCATCTAGTCAGCAAGAGACTTGTTTTTCCAGAACCTTATTGTAGCTGTTTTTCAAGTTTCTTTGCTGTCAGACCTGGACTCTGGTGAACCCTGAGGATCACTTGATTAGGAAAAGCATTGGGGAGCCAGTGAGGGCTTAGGGGTCAGGCCTATGAGACACTTGGCTCCCAGCTGGTGCCTGGCCTGTGAAACAGCCGACCTGTGGGAGACAAGGGCCGTGATGAGCTCGTGAGATCCCAGCCAAGAGAGAAATAGAGTGGCCAGTCAGGCATGTGGAGTCAGGTGTGTGTGTGTGTGTGTGTGTGTGTGTGTGTGTGTGTGTGTGTGTTAGTCCCACTACTTGGAAGGCAGATGCAGGCAGATCTCTAGGAATTCAAGGCCAACCTAGCCTACATAATGAATTCTGGGCCAGCCAAAGACGGTACAGCAAACAGCAACATCCAAACAAGAAAGACACACTCCTGGGTTTTAGGTGGGTCCTGGAGATCAGCTCACGGAAAGAACTTCCTGAACCAGCCTTTTCCCCAGCCCCTTCCTTTCTTTTATTTTTTCACTTTTATTCTTCAAGACAGGGTTTCTCTGTGTAGCCCTGGCTGTCCAGAAACTTGCTGGGTAGACCAGGCTGGCCTCAAACTCAGATACTGCCTCTTCTGTCTCTCCCAAGTGTTAGGATTAAACCGCTTGGCCTTCCTTTTTCTTTGCTTTTTAAAACACTCATTACATTTTTGTTTTTGGTGTGGTGTGTGTGTGTGTGTGTGTGTGTGTGTGTGAACTCATGTCCTCAGAGTTGATGGCAGACACCTATATCTGCTAGGCCTTCTCACTATTCTCTTCCTCCTCCTCCTCTTCTTCCAGACAAGATTTCATGTTGCACAAGCTGGCCTTGAACTCGTGAGGTAGCCCAGGATGAGAGTGCTGGACAGACAGGCACTGCCATGGCCTGTTGATGTGGTGGTGCTGACAGACCCAGGGCCTTGCACACGCTCAGCAAGCCTTCTGCCCCTGAGCTCCATGCTCAGAAGAGCTGGAGCCCTTGGCCAGAGGATGGTTAGAGAGCAAGGCTGGTCAGGACTGTGTAGCTTGTGTTTTCTGCTAGTCGAACTGGTCCAGCCAGGCCCAAGAGGGTCCCCACACATCACCAAGGTCAAGGGGAGCGCTCCCTGGGGGAAGCTCCAGACTCCGATTCCCTCCCTAGTGCTCCCCCACTTGTTGGCACCCCACACCCGGCACACCCATTTTCACACTTACTAGTTAACCACACACTCACGCTCCTGCCGTAGTCACGTGCACACACATCCCCAGCTTTCTCCTGGGGAATCCCCAGATTGAGTTAGTCACGGGGAGAATCACAGCACACTGCTGAGGAGGGCTTGTTCCTAATGGTGGAATTTCCTTATTTCTAGGACTCGGTTGACTTCCTCTCTGTTGATTTGACTTATGAATGTCAAAGTGTGGCGACTCTCCCACAGAAGCTGAGTGAACTGCAGGTAATGTGAGAGCGTTTCCATCTTGATGGGGAGTGGCAGGTTCTGGACAACTCATTAGAAACTGATGCTTTGGCTGAGGCGTGGACTGAGCCTTCCATCACCGTCTGACCTGCCGAGTCTCAGCTTCGGAGAGTCCCACTTGAAGAGACCATCAGGATGTGGGCTCACTGTTTGCTCGCTGTGGGCTCTCAGCGGGCTCACTGTAGGCTCTCCGTGGACTCTCTGTGGGCTCTCTGTGGGCTCTCCTTGGGCTCTCCGTGGGCTCTCCGTGGGCTCTCCTTGGGCTCACTGTGGGCTCTCTGTGGGCTCACCGTGGACTCTCCGTGGGCTCTCTGTGGGTTTGCCATGGGCTGGCTGTTTGCTTTCTGTGGGCTCTCTGTGGGCTCTCTGTGGGCTCTCCGTGGGCTCTCCGTGGGCTCACCGTGGACTCTCTGTGGGCTCACTGTGGGCTCTCCGTGGGCTCACTGTGGGCTCTCTGTGGGCTCTCCATGGGCTGGCTGTTTGCTCTCTGTGGGCTTGCTATGGGTTCCCTGTGGGCTCTCTGTGGGCTCTCCGTGGGTTCGCCATGGGCTCGCTCTTTGCTCTCTGTGGGCTTGCTATGGGTTCCCTGTGGGCTTTCCTTGGGTTTGCTCAGTTGATAAACCACTTGCCTAGGATGAGCACAGCCTGGAGTCCCATCCGCAGCACAACATAAAACAAGTGTAGTAGTGCATGCTTGTAATCCCAGCACACAGGAGGTAGAGGCAGGAGGATCAGGAGTTCCGAGTCATTCTCAACTACACAGTGAGTTCAAGGCCAGCCTAGGCTACATGAAACCCTGCCTGAGAGGGAGGGGTGGAGAAGAGAGAACATCACTACAAGCTACCACGTGAAAGGGTGTGTGCAGAGGCCACCAGACCCCAGCCACAATAAAACTGATGTAAAGTGAAGTCAGACATGCCAGCCTGAAGATCATTTCCCTATACACCAAAGATGCTGGGGGGAAACTGAGGAAGGACAGAAAGGTCATAAGAGCCAGAGCACCAGCAAGTTTGCCGTGAGATTGTGTCTCCTGCTCACATCAGGAGCTACAGCCATGAAGTCACCACCACGACCGCCCGCCCAGATGTGAGCTGAGCAAGGACCACACCAACGAATGTGCAAAACTGGATGGAGGAAGCCCCGGAAGCCTCAGCTCTGCACAAAGAACTACAGACAAGAGCAGAGCTGGGAGCGGGAGAGGGGTCCTCCCCAGGGGAGAGGTCACCATTGGTTGTCAGTGCCAAGCGGCCAGCCCTGAAAACACACATACAGATAGCAGTATATGGACTCAACAGACTACATTTAGGAATATATGTATGTAGATGTCACTACAAATACGTATATGCAAGCAATAAGAATTGACAAAAAAGGAGGCCCTGAATTTGAAGATGAGAAGGGTAGATTGGAGGGCTGGGGGTGGGGGTGGGGGCCGGGGGGAGAAAGGGAAGGAAGAAATGTAAATGACAATCTCAAAAATAAATAAAAATAGTAGAAGGAAATCAATCACACATGCTGAGATCTCCACAGTGACAGTGACTGACTTTTGGTTTGTCAAGACAGGGTTTCTCTATGTAGCTTTGCGCCTTTCCTGGATCTTGCTCTGTAGACCAGGCTGTCCCTGAACTCACAGAGATCCGCCTGCCTCTGCCTCCCGAGTGCCGGGATTAAAGGCATGCGCCACCACTGCCCGGCTGACAGTGACTGACTTTTAAGAACAATTTCTGTGTGTATCTGTGTGAATGTATACATAGTTGTGCAAATGTATGTGCCCCCTGCTGGGAGGGAAAGGTATTGCCTGTGTGCACAGAGGCTGGAAGAGAGCTGGAGTGACCCGGCCTTTGTGTGAGGCCTGCTGTTACACAGGATCCGAACTCCTGATTGTGAAGTCGGTCTCTTAGTCACAAGGCGTCTCTCTAGGTCTTTGACTTTTGGTTATAGAAAGTTGGAAACAAATCACAAGTAGAAAGGACAGTGGAGACATGGGAAGCTTGTTCTCCTAGCCAGCGTGTCTGCCTGTTGGCATCAATTCTCCTTTCCAAAGTGTCATAAACCTGGATGGAAGCCAGGGCTTTACACATTCTAGACAAACACTCTGCCCACCAAAGACATTCTCAGCCTCACAAACCAGGATGCTTTTTAAGCAAACCACAGATGCTCATGAACATGGTGATGTGGCATCTTGGTTAAACTTTTTAGATAGTGCAGGCTCCTGACATTGCGGAAACTTAGCTCTCAACCCTAATATTGTTGCTGGCTTATGAGGTGCGCCTTCTAAAACAAACTGGTGTGGGTATCGCTTCATTTTGGAAGGGTTGGTGGCCAATGGTCACTGAATAGTGAGTGTCTTTCTTTCTCAGAGTCCGAGTCACTGCCCTCAGTAAGTGGGATGGCTGGAGGTCATTTCTAAAAGGTGAACATGTAGCACCTCACCTGTTCCTGTTACTAAAGACACACTTGTTGGTCTTTATCTTTTCTAGAACATTGAGCCCAGAATGAAAGTTTTCGTTTACACCCTAAAACTTCAGGACTGCCCATCCACAGGGAAGAGTCCCTCCTCCCTGCTCTTCAGTCTGATTGAGGGTGAGTGGACCAGCACGTGACTCGTGTTGAGTGACATTTGGTACACTGGCGTGTTGGGTAGCAATGTTGAAATCGGGGTCCTCATGAAGGAGGGGCCTAGGAAAATGGCTGGACTGAGAGTCTATAGAATGAGGCTAAAGTCCCCTCTCTGCCTTCCCTGGCAATGAGCTCTTCCTGTCCAAAGACACTGTGAGTTTCTGTACAGATGCCAAGGAGCCCAATATGGACAGGAAAACCTTCAGGCCTTTGATGGAAACTGTCAGCATGGAAGCATACCCTGTTCTGGGTAGCCCCACTGGCACCTAAGATGCTAAAAATGTCTAGAACTCACTATATGTAGCCCAGCTAGGCCTTGAACTGAAGGCTAGTCTTTTTGGTGTATGCATGCATGTTGTGTGTGTGTGTGTGTGTGTGTGTGTGTGTGTGTATGTGTGTGTGTGTGTATGTATGTGTGTATATGCATATGTGTACATATTGGTGAAGGTGCGTGAGGAGGACAGAAGAGGGTGTTGGATACCCTGGAAATGGAGTTACAAGCAGTTGGGAGCCACCTACAGAGGGTGCTGGGACCTGAACTCAGGTCTTCTAGAAGGGCAGTCTGCTCCTTAACCAGTCATATCTCCTACCCCAGCCCAGCTTTTTGTGTAGGTCTGGAGCTTGAGCTTAGGCCCTCGTGTTTGCCTGGAAGGCACCTTACCAATTAACTCCCCAGCCTTCTTTTTCAAAAATTTCCCAGCCAGGTGGTGTTGGCACACACTTTTAATCCCAGCACTCGGAAGGCAGAGGCAGGCGGATCTCTGTGAGTTCAAGGCCAGCCTGTTCTACAGAGCGAGTTCCAGGACAGCCAGGGTTACAAAAGGAAACTCAAAAAACTGTCTCATAAAACAAAAACAAAAGACCAAAAGGGTGGGGGAATAGCCTACTCCTGATTGCCCTGAGACCTCCTGTGTCCAAGACTCCAGGGTGGTCCAGCTCTCTTCGGAAGTGTCTAGGTGATTGGTATTCACCCTGAAAAGTGAGGACCAACATTCTAGTGTTTAAGCAGGCCAGACACATCCATGGCATTTTCAGAAGGGCTTAGAGTCATCACTTGGGGTGTGGGTGGGTTTTAGAATGAGGCAAATTGCTGATTGCATGTGTGTGCTTGAGCCCCACACACAGTCAACCGAGCTGCTTTTCTTACAGCCATCAATAAAGACCAAGTGCAGACTGTTGGGTTCGACGTCAGTGCATTCCTGAGCTGTCCATCCAGTTCTGAGGAGAGGTAATGTTGGCTTGCACAGTTAACTCTAAGGAACCGGTAGTATGGGACTCTGCAGTTGTTTACGTGGACAGTCACTGGGGACCATTGTGCTTGTCTCTTGGTGCTTTTGTTTGCTTGATGTGTGTGTGTGTGCACATGTGCGCACATGCATATGAAAGCCTGAGTGTGTATGTATGTGCACCACCTGCCTAAGTAAACCCGCAGAGATCAGAATAGCTTGTCAGTTCCCATGGAACCTGATGTCTCATGTGAGTGCTGGGAACTAAACCCAGGCCTTCTGCAGCAGCAATAAACAGTCTTAACTGCTGAGCCCTCCCTCTCTCAGGCCTGTCTTTGCCTCTTGGAGCAGCAAACAGGTTCTAGTCGTTTAACAGCTGAGAGATGGAGGCTCGGAGGGAAGGCTGGAGAAGCAGTTCCTCATTGAGATGTACCCGGGTCCAACACAGTCTGGCTTCCTCACTGTCACATTCTCCTAGGTCTACATATTTAGCAGAGATTTAAGATACTGTCTATATGTGGCAGAGAAAGCTAGTTCTTGGGCCAGCTAGATGGTTCAGTAGGTAAAGGCACCTGCAGCCAAGCCTGATGACCTGAGTCCAGTCCCTCAGGCTCACATGTTGGAAGGAGACAACTGACACCCACAAATTGTCTTCCTACCTACACACACACACACACACACACACACACACACACACACACACACACGTCATGTGCACACCCCCACACACAGAGTCCCTAGATAAATAAATAGGTAAGATGGCTGGGTGGCTGTTGACTCCGAGTGTGAAGACATCTGCCTTGTGTTCTAGTTGTCTCTGTTGCTGTGATAAAACACTGACCGAACCAACTCAGGGAGGAAAGAGCTGATTTCATCTTGCGGGTCACAGTCCATCATGGAGGGAGTCAGGGCAGGAACTCAAGGCAGGAGTTGAAGCAGAGGCCGTGGGGAATGCTGCTTGCTTGTTTGCTTTTCCTGGCTTGTTTAGCCCTCTTTCTTTGTTAAAGGTTTATTATTTTACTAATTTATTTTATACATTTGGGTGTTTTGTCTGCATGTATGCACACTGTATTCCTTGGAACTACAGATGTAGACTTCGATGAGCCACCATGTGGTTGCTGGGAATTGAACTCAGGACCTCTGGGAAAGCAGCCAGTGTTCTCAACCTCTGAGCCATCTTACCTCTCCAGCTCCAGCCTGCTTTCTTGTACAACTCAGGCCCAGGGGTCATACTACCCACAGTGGGCGGGGCTCCCCTGCCTCCATCATTAAGTCAAGAAAATGCCTACAGACTTGTGTACAGGCCAGTCTGACCTAAGCGTTTTCTCAGTCAAGGTTTCCTCTTCTCAGATGACCCTAGCTTGGTGTGTGAGATGACAAAAAAACTGAACAGCTCACCATGCAAGCCTGGTGACCCTACTTCCATCCCCAGGTCCCATGTCAAGGCAGAGGAAGACAAGGGACTCCATGAAGTTGTCCATATACAACAACCACCACACAAATAGTGAAACTTAAAAAGGAAATAAATATAATGATGTTTTTAGAGGGAAGGAAGAAGAGAAAGCAGTTCAGATGTAGATCTGAGCAGCCCACGGGAGCTCCCTGAAGTAAGTTCCCGACCACAGGTCTTCAGTGTGAGATGTGGAACACCTCCCCCGAAGCACAGCACCATCAGGAAGCCAGTGTAGAGCGGAGCAATGCTCCAAAGAGTCCTTGCTTTAAAAAGTTACAAGAGCAGTTCGGGCTGGAGAGGTCATGCAGTCTGCAAAGAGCCTTCTCTGTCAGCACAGGGGCCTGAGCACCCACAGAACAAGTATAAAAAGCCAAGAATGGTGGTACATGCTTGTCACCCCAGAGGTGGCCCTCCTCCTCCTGGTTCTTCTCTTCCTCATTCTGCCCCTCCCTCCCTCCTTCCCTTCCTTCCTTTTTTCTCCTCCTTTCTTCTTCTTAAGGTTTCCCTGTGTAACCATGGCTGGCCTGGAACTCACTCTGTAGACCAGGCTGGCCTCACATTCACAGAGATCTGCCGGCCTCTGCCTCCTGGGTGCTGAGATTAAGGGTGTGCGCCACCACGCCTGACCCTGTGGGGCGTTTGTAACTCAGTCATTAATTACGTCCCCTTATGTCCCTTCCACCCCACAGCCCGTCTTGCTCTCTGACTGACAGCCCGGCCTTTCCGACTGAGCAGCAGCAGGAGAGAACAGTTGTGCCCTCTCCCCTTGCATCAGCCTACCAGAGAGTCTGGGCAGCCTTTGCCAACCAGTCTAGGGAGGAAAGGGATGCCTTCCTGCAGGATGTGTTTCCAGAAGGGTTCCTCTGGGGCGTATCTACCGGAGCCTTTAACGTGGAAGGAGGATGGGCTGAAGGCAACAGAGGCCCGAGCATCTGGGACCACTACAGTAACCTGAATGCTGCCGAGGGCCAAGCGACGGCAAAGGTGGCCAGTGACAGCTACCACAAACCGGTCTCTGATGTCGCCCTGCTCCGAGGCCTCAGGGTTGGGGTGTACAAATTCTCCATCTCCTGGTCCCGGCTGTTCTCTCACGGGGTGGAAGAGCAGCCCCAACCTCCAGGGCGTGGCCTACTACAACAGACTGATCGACAGCCTGCTGGACTCGCACATCGAGCCCATGGTGACACTGTTCCACTGGGACCTGCCTCAGGCCCTGCAGGATCAAGGCGGGTGGCAGAACGAGAGTGTGGTGGACGCCTTCCTGGACTACGCAGCCTTCTGCTTCTCCACTTTCGGGGACCGTGTAAAGCTGTGGGTGACCTTCCACGAGCCGTGGGTGATAAGCTACGCAGGCTATGGCACTGGGCAGCACGCACCAGCCATCTCTGACCCAGGAGTGGCTTCTTTTAAGGTACTTCCCCCCATCCCTGCAACTCCTGCCAATTAGAAAATACTTTGGCTGTCTCTGCCCTGGAAAGGAAGCCAGAGAGGGAAGGATGGGTACATTTTGTTACTATTGTCTTGTACACCCAGGCTGATGCTGCACTCATCATGTAGCTGAGGATGACCTTGAGCTCCTGAGCTCTTACTTAGATTCCTGAGAGCTGGGGTCACAGGCATCCACCGCCAGGTCTGACCTGTAAACAGTGAAGAGAATTAGACCTAGGGCTAAGCACTCTGCCAACTGAGCCGCACCCTCGGCCCTGGTCAAGTCTTCTTAACTCCAAAGACGAGTTCCAGGCTTGGAGGGGTATCCTCATTGTGGGGCTCTTGCCTAGTGTGCACATAGCCCTGGATTCAATCCCCGCCTCCTGCTGCTGCGATGATGGACATGGGCCGCCATGCCTGCTTTTATGGGGGGAAGACCAGGGCCCTTGCATTCTAGCTAGCAATTCTATGTGTATAACTTATCTGTAGTCACAGCTTTTAAGCTTTTGTTTTTATTTGCTTTGGTGTTTTCCAGCTAGGTCTCAGTTTGTAGCTCAAGCTAACATGAAATTCCAAGTTTTCAGTCTTCAGCTCACAGAAATCCTCCTGCCTCAGCCTCTAAAAGACAGACCGGGGGTGGGGGGTGGGGGAGACAGGCCGAGCCACCATACCTGGCTTTTGTAAGCTTTTCTTATGGTTGAGAATTTCCTGAGTGTTTATAGTGGCTCCTGAGATACATTACAGAGACCGGACTGAGAAAGTCTTGCTTTTCTCCTCCACTTCTGTAGTTGTCACTTTTCTGACTGCTATAACAACAGACCTGTCAAAAGCACTTACAGGCTGGGTGGTGGTGGTGGCACACATCTTTAATCCCAACACTGGAGAGGTAGAGGCAGGTGCATCTCTGAGTTCAAGACCAGCCTGGTCTACAGAGCGAGTTCCAGGGCAGCCAGAGCTACAGAGAGAAACCCTGTCTTGCAAAACAAACAAACAAACAAACAAACACACAACAACAGAACACTTAGGGCAGGCAGGGTTCCTCTGGGCTCTCAGTTCTAAGGTCCGGCCCAGCATAGCGGGGAAGGCATGGCGGCAGGAGCGCGAGGCAGCCGGTCACACGGCATCCACTGTCAGGAAGCAGAGAGATGGATGGATGGATGCTGGGGCTCAGTTCGATTTCCCCCTTTTATTCAGTCCAGGACCCCAGCCATGGAACGGTGCCACCCACCTTTAGAGTGGGTCTTCCCACCTCCATTAATCCGATCTAGAAACTTCCTCAGCACCTGCCTTGTAGACATGCCCGGTTTGTCTGCTAGATGACTCCAGATTCTGTTACGTTGACAATGTTACTTGTCACTGAATTATTTTTTTTTCCCTCTTCTTTTCCTCTGTGGTTCTGTGGGTGAAAGGAACCACAGCTTCCCATGACCCCCTTTTCTCTATGTCCTGGACCTCAAGAGCAGCTAGACAAGTGCTTTGCACCCGAACCACACCCCTCTTCTTCCAGTTTCTGCTCTGTGTTGCTTCGTGGTGTAATACCTTGTCTTATGGCTGCCAGGACAAGACACCATAAGCTGGGGCCTTAACAGTTTCCTCACAGTCCCGGTGCCTGAGAAGTTTAAGATCAAGGCACTGACCTGCTCAGTTTCCAGTGGGTCTGTTCCTGTCTGTAGGCAGCCTTCTTGTCATGTCCTCCGGGGTGGGGAGAACATGGAAGGGGGCAGACAGAACTCCCTTTATAAGGACACCAGCCCCATCCTGTCCTACCCGTTACCTCCCAGGGACCCCTCCAAACACTACCACACTGAGGCTCAGGGCTTCACATGTACATTTAGAGGGACACAATTCAGCCCACAAAAAGGTACACAGGTAAGATTCTTGTTACTACTAGGTTTCTTTCCAGTATTGGGTCTTCTTCTTCTTCTTTTGTGTGTGTGTGTGTGTGTGTGTGTGTGTGTGTGTGTGTGTGTGTGTGTGTTTTGTTTTTGTTTTTTGAGACAGGGTTTCTCTGTGTAGCTTTTGGAGCCTGTCCTAGAACTCACTTTGTAGACCAGGCTGGCCTTGAACTCACAGAGATCCACCTGCCTCTGCCTCCCAAGTGCTGGGATTAAAGGCGCACACCACCACTGCTCAGTTAAATTTTTTTGTTGTTGTTTTGTTATTTTGTTTTTCAAGATAGAGTTTCTCTGTGCTGTTTTGGTGCCTGTCCTGGATCTTGCTCTGTAGGCCAGGGCTGGCCTCCAACTCAGAGATCCACCTGGTTCTGCCTCCCGAGTGCTGGGATTAAATGTTTAATTAATTAATTAATTAATTATTTGTGAAGTGGGTCTCTCTACATAGCCCTTGCTGTCTGTAACTTGCTCCATAGATCAGGCTGGCCTCAAATCAGAGATCTGCCTGCCTGTGCCTCCCCAGGGCTGGGATTAAAGGTGTGTGCCACCACCGCCCAGCTGGGTTTTCTTACATGTTTGCTTTTGTGGCGTTTTCACAATTGGCCTTGGTTTAGTGATCCTGGTTTCCTCCTCACTGATTGATCAGTGCTACAGCTGTGACGGCTCTTTCCTTTGTTTGAAAGAGGACCTCTGTAGTCCAGGATGGCCTAGAACTTGCTTTGCAGACAACGATGAACGTCCGATTCCTGTGATTTCAGCTTGCACCACCATGCCAGGGTCGTGTAGTGCAGGAGTTGGAGCCCGGGGTTTTGTGAATAGGCGGCTGTCTACCATTGCAGCCCCATCCAGCCCCAATGCTGATTCTGTTGACTTCGGCAGTAACTAGTGCCGCTGTTGACATTACCTTCCTCCCTTTTCCCTCCCAAGGTGGCTCACCTGATCCTCAAGGCGCACGCCAGAACTTGGCATCACTACGACCTTCACTATCGCCAACAGCAGCAGGGGCGCGTGGGCATTGTGCTCAATTCAGACTGGGCAGAGCCCCTGGATGGGCAGAGTCCCCAGGACCTTGCTGCCGCTGAGCGCTTCCTGCACTTCATGCTGGGCTGGTTTGCACACCCCATCTTTGTGGATGGGGACTACCCCACTGTCCTTCGGACCCAGATCCGGCAGATAAACCAGCAGTGTGGTGGTCCTGTGGCCCACCTCCCGGAATTCACTGCAGCGGAGAAGCAGCTCCTGAAAGGCTCGGCGGACTTCCTTGGTCTGTCTCATTACACGTCCCGCCTGGTCAGCAAGGCTGGGCGGCAGACCTGCATCCCCAGCTACGATAACATCGGAGGATTCTCCCAGCACGTGGACCCCACGTGGCCCCAGACTGCATCTCCCTGGATGCGGGTGGTGCCCTGGGGCATAAGGAGGCTGCTGCAGTTTGCTTCCATGGAGTACACGAAAGGAAGAGTTCCAATCTTCGTGGCTGGGAATGGCATGCCGTTCGGGGAAGGAGCCGATCTCCTTGACGACTCTGTGAGGGTGAACTACTTCAACCTGTACATCAACGAGGTGCTCAAGGGTAAGAAGGCTGCTGATCCCGAGGGGCCGGCTCTTCCCCTGAGGCTTCAGAGTTCTGTTTAATGAGACAGGGCAGAGACTGATCTCAGGTCATCAGGCTTGCTCACCAAGAGCCTTTCTTTACTGAGCCATTGCACCAGCCTCTCCGGTCCAGGAGTCTAACGCACTTGGTTAACCAGTGTTTATTGAGAGCACGAGGAACCAGGGACTGTGTAAGACAGTGAGGACACCGTACCGAATAAATGTCATCCCTCCTGAAAGAGGCCCTCAGTCCCTAGTGGGGTGCAGATGGGCTGACACAGGCTAGGACCCCAGTCCGCTGACTCCCCTCAGGGCACCAGCCCTTTGAGCTCCGCCCTCCTCAGCTGGCCGTCCAGTCTGCACTCTGCTTCCCTTTTCTGTAGCTGAGCCACACATACACGCTCAGTCTGACCCACGCACCTTCTTATCCAAGTGGAAAGGATGGCAAGTGGTTTTCAGCACGTAGGTCGCTCACCTAGAATGAGTTCACAACACCTGTCACTCAGAAGCCGATGAGAATCGGCTCAGAGAATCGGCCATCTGAGAAGATGTGATTAATGGCCTTGCATCCATATCTTCTCCAGCCTATGCCTCCATCTTCATGTGATCCAGGGACACTTGTTGCTAGGTGTGGTGGTGCATCCCTTTATCCCCAGCACTTGGAATCAGAGGCAGGAGGATTGAGAGTTCAAAGTGATCCTGGAATACTTAGTGAGAGCCTGTCTCAAAAAAAATTAAATAGGGGGCTTCAGAGATGGCTCAGTGGTTAAGAGCACTGGCTGTTCTTCCAGAGGTCCTGAGTTCAATTCCGAGCAACCACATGGTGGCTCACAACCATCTATAATGGGATCTGATGCCCTCTTCTGGCCTGCAGTATACATAATAAATAAATAAATCTTTAAAAATAATAATAATAATTGACTAGGTCAGGGGATGTAACTCAGGAGGAAGAGTGCTCTCCTAGCATGCTGGCAGCAGTGGGGTCCATCCGGAGCGCTGTGTAAACCGGGGAGTGTATGCCGCTCACACCAGCACTCAGGAGGCGGAGGCAGTGGGATCAGGAGTGGAACTCTAGTCCCAGGGACCTGATGGCCTCTTCAGACCTCTGTAGGCACTGCACACATGTGGTGACAGACGTACATGCAGGCAAAACACCCGTACACATAAAAATAATTTTTAAGTTAAAAAAAAAACCCAAGGAGGGTGGCATGCTGAGGAACAACAGCTGAGATTGTCTTCTGGTTTTCACATGCATTCACACATGCACGCACATGCACGCGCGCACGCACGCACATTTGCACATGCCTAACTTTTGTTTTCTCTTTATAGCTGTCAAGGAGGATTTGGTGGACGTCCGTTCATACATTGTTCGTTCCCTCATTGATGGCTTCGAAGGACCCTCAGGTTACAGCCAGAGGTTCGGCCTGTACCATGTCAACTTTAACGACAGCAGCAGGCCAAGGACTGCCAGGAAATCTGCCTACTTCTTCACCAGCATCATAGAAAAGAACGGTTTCCCCGCCGGGAAAGCAAGAAGCAGCCCCCTGCCTCCGAAAGCAGACCTTGCCTCCAGAGCCCCAACCCTCTTCAACTTCCCATCTGAGGTGCCCTCCAAGGCTAAAATAGTGTGGGAGAAGTTCTCCAGTCAGCCCAAGTTTGAAAGGGATTTGTTCTATCATGGCACATTCCGGGATGACTTCCTGTGGGGTGTGTCCTCTTCGGCCTATCAGATCGAAGGAGGCTGGGACGCTGATGGCAAAGGCCCCAGCATCTGGGACAATTTCACTCACACCCCGGGGAACAGTGTGAAAGACAATGCCACCGGAGACGTAGCCTGTGACAGCTATCACCAGCTGGATGCCGACCTGAATATTCTTCGCACCCTCAAGGTCAAGGCCTATCGGTTCTCCATCTCCTGGTCTCGGATTTTCCCCACAGGAAGGAACACTTCCATCAACAATCACGGTGTGGATTATTACAACAGGCTGATTGACGGCCTGGTGGGGAGCAACATCTTCCCCATGGTGACGCTGTTTCACTGGGACCTGCCCCAGGCCCTCCAGGATATTGGAGGTTGGGAGAACCCCTCTTTGGTTGACTTGTTCAACAGCTATGCTGACTTCTGTTTTAAGACCTTTGGTGACAGAGTCAAGTTCTGGGTGACCTTTAATGAGCCGTTGTCTATGGTGCTGTTGAGCTACAGTTCAGGGGTATTTCCCCCAAACGTGCAGGACCCGGGCTGGGCACCTTACAGGGTCAGCCACGTCATCATCAAGGCTCACGCCAGAGCCTACCATACTTACGACGAGAAATACAGGCAGCAGCAGAAGGGGGTCGTTTCCCTGAGCCTCGACACTCACTGGGTGGAACCCAAGGACCCAGGGCTCCAAAGAGATGTGGAAGCTGCCGACCGGATGTTGCAGTTTTCCCTGGGCTGGTTTGCCCACCCCATTTTTAGGAATGGGGACTACCCAGATGTCATGAAATGGAATGTGGGGAACAGGAGTGAACTGCAGCGCCTGCCCGAGTCCCGCCTGCCCATCTTCACAGAGGAGGAGAAGGGCTACATCAGGGGTACCGCTGACGTCTTTTGCCTCAACACCTACTCGTCCGTGTATGTGCAGCATAACACCCCTAGACTGAACCCACCCAGCTATGACGATGACCGGGAGCTGACGGTCAGCGACATGACCTCTTCGTCCGTCTCCACGGCAGTGCACGCGGCCGTGCCCTGGGGGATGCGGAGGCTGCTGAACTGGATCAAGGAAGAGTATGGCGACATTCCCATTTACATCACTGAGAATGGACAGGGGCTGGAGAGCCCCACGCTGGACGACACAGCAAGGATATTCTACCACAAAACCTATATCAACGAGGCTCTGAAAGGTGCATGAGACTCAGCCTCTCGCTAAACCTCCCAGGCTCCTGTCCTCCGTGCGTCATGTGTCCAGTCTCCTGTCCTCTGCCCGTCATGTGTCCAGTCTCCCTGTCCTCCATCCGTCATGTGTCCAGTCTCCTGTCCTCCGTCTATCATGTGTAGCTAGAGTTTTTCTGCTTTGCCCACAGTCAGGACAAATCTTTGTCACCTGCCAGTCCCACAGCTGCTCAGACCCAACCAAGTAAACACAGAGATTTATATTGCTTACAAACTGTATGGCCGTGGCAGGCTTCTTGCTAACTGTTCTTATAGCTTAAATTAATCCATTTCCACAAATCTATACCTTGCCATGTGGCTCATGGCTTACCCACATCTTTTCATGCTGCTTGTCAGGGTGGTGGCTGGCAGTGACTCCTTCTGCCTTCCTGTTCTTTTATTTCTCCTCTCTGTTAGTCCCGCCTATACTTCCTGCCTAGCCACGGGCCAATCAGTATTTTATTTATTGACCAATCAGAGCAACTTGACATACAGACCATCCCCCAGCACAGCCAAGTGCAGACCATCTCAGACACCTGCACTCAGGCCCGTGGTCCTGATCATCCTCTATGCGGACCTGCTGGGTAAAGTCACAGGGAACCCAAGAACAGGCTCCCACAGGACATACAGAACATCCCACAGCAGTCATGTGCCCCATGCTTTGACAGGTGCTTTGAAAGTCACTCTTTTGGGCATGGGCAGGGCTCAGTTAGCAAAGTGTTTGCCTTGCAAGCCTGGGGACCAGAAAAGGAGCCAGCAGGATGTGTTTGTAATCTCTGTGCTGAGGAAGCAGAAAGGGGTGTGTTCTTGGGGATCACTGGCCAGCCAGCCCAGACCACTTGGTGAGCTCCAGGTCACATGAGCAGTTCTGGAAAAGAAAAGTGGGTTTTCTGAGGTTGTGTTCTGGCCTACACACACACACACACACACACACACACACACACACACACACACACACACACACTCACACACACACTCACACAGATAAATAACAAATAAAAAATGTAAGTTCGCACTTGAAGAGCTGGGTTTGTGGCTCAGTTCTCGAATTGCTTGCCTAGAACACAAAGCCCCGGTCTCCAATCCCAGCCCCAGAGAGGGAGGGCATGGTGTGCACACCCGCATTCCCACCACTGGTGCAGCCCGGGTAGAAGGAACAGAAGAAACCCAAGTTTATCTTTGACTATAGTGAGTTCAAGGCCAGCCTGGGCTACATGAGATCCTGTCTCAAAACATTTGAAATGACATCAATAAATTCACACTGGTGTGCTTAGTGTCTAAACAGGGCCGAGGCTCTTGAATTTGAGAGGCCTATCCTTTTACCTCACTTGCTGTAGGGTCATGGAGGCTAGCAAAAAGTTAGTAAATGCATATTTGACCTTCACAATCCAGTCTGGAGCAGTCCTCCGAGAATTCGTTCCAGGTCACATGTGCCTCTGTCCCAGCTGCAGTCAGTCCTGTCTGCTGTCAAGACACTTCCACTGTGGCGTCACAAAAGTCTCACGGTTCTTCTGTGCACGTTCTGCTACTGGACAATGAACTTCTTGACTATAAGGCACTGTCTTTCGTTTCTTTTTCTTTCTTTTTTTTTTTTTAAGATTTATTTATTTATTATGTATACAGCATATGTGACTGCAGTCCAGAAGAGGGCACCAGATCTCATTACAGATGGTTGTGAGCCACCATGTGGTTGCTGGGAATTGAACTCAGGACCTCTGGAAGAACAGTCAGTGCTCTTAACCGCTGAGCCATCTCTCCAGCCCAAGGCACTGTCTTTCAATTTTACACCCCAACAGCCTATCTTGGCCAATACCCAGAGAGTCATACACTTATTTGAAGTCATCCCAGAAAGAAAGCAAAATATTTCAACACCAACTTGAGAATGCAGGTTTAAGAAACACATCTATCCTTTGCTGAGAGGTGTTGGTGCACACCTTTAATCCCAGCACTCGGGAGGCAGAGCCAGGCAGATCTCTGTGAGTTCGAGTCCAGCCTGGGCTACAGAGTGAGTTCCAGGACAGGCGCAAAGCTACACAGAGAAACCCTGTCTTGAAAAACCAAAAAAAAAAAAAAAAAAAAAAAGAAAAAGAAAGAAAAAAGAAAAAAAAAACACAGTTCTGGTGGAAGCTCCACCTCAGCCCCCTCCCCCAACTCTCTCTTCCCAAACTGCCTCATCTCAGAAAGCCCGCCAAACACGGCTCCTCCCCCAGAGATGCTCAAGACCACTCCCACAGGGTATTTAAACTGCACCCCCCAAAGCAGACATGTCTTTTTGTCCCTCTTCCCCATCTCCTCTCTGAGAGGCCAGGAAAATCATCCAGGAGCATTTTCACCATTAGACCTGGGCTTTTCCTCACTCGGTCTGATTTGGTCTGATTTGGTCTGATTTGGTCTGATTTGGTCTGATTTGGTCTGATTTGGTCTGATTTGGATTGCTGCATCGGCAGAGAGGCCTGTCGGGTGCAAAAACTTTTCAGACACAAAAACAAAACAAACAAAAAGCAAAAAGTGAGAGTGAGGAGGTGGCCTGTCCTCTCTCAGGAGTCATCTGACTGTACACTTCCCTGGTTGAGGGACATAGCCTGGAAGCCAGTGCCCGCACATGGCTGGCCTTCTCGGGGCTCCTGCCTATTGCCTAACGCTTTCTTCTGCTCTCTTTGGCATAACCTAGCCTACAGGCTGGATGGTGTGGACCTTCGAGGGTATTCTGCCTGGTCCCTGATGGACAACTTTGAGTGGCTGTCGGGCTACACAGTCAAGTTTGGATTGTATCATGTCGACTTTGACCACGCGGACAGACCTCGAACAGCAAGAGCCTCCGCCAGAAACTACACAGACATCATCGCCAACAACGGCATGCCCCTGGCCAAGGAGGACGAGTTCCTGTACGGAGAGTTCCCCAAGGGCTTCATCTGGAGTGCGGCTTCTGCGGCGTATCAGGTGAGGAGTTTGGCGCCCTGAGCTCACTCTCCTTCATTGCTGTGGGGCTCCAAGCTTCTGCACAGTGCCGGGGAGGCAGGCACACACACAAGCCAGAGCCTCCAGAGGACCTGTGCAGACCCGTGTGTGTGTGCGTGTGTGTGTGTGTGTGTGTGTGTGTGTGTGTGTGTGTGTGTGTGTCTCTATGTGTGTCTGTGTGAATGTGTGTGTGTGTACCAAGTACTTCCCACCGCCAAATTCATTTGGGTGGGGGCTGGCTTCTTACTTGTCTTGTTGCTCTGATAAAATACCAGACAAAGAAACTGAAGGAGAAAAGGGTTGAAATTTAGGTTCACAGTTTAGGATGCCGTCTCTCGTGATACTGTCATGAGACTGTATGGGGGGAAGTCCTGACAGCAGGGGTCACATCCCATCCTCAGGAAGCAGAGAGGATGGATGGATGCTGGTGCTCAGCTCACTCTCTCAGTTTTATTCAGTCCGAGACTCCAGCCACTGAACGGTAACTGCCCACATCCAGGGTGATTTTCCTCCTTTGGTTAATTCGGTCTAGAAACTTCTTTGTAGATTGGCCAGACAGTTGTTTCCTAGGTGTCTGTAGATCCTGTCAAGGGCTGAGATGAGCATCTGAAGGGCCAGATGGGGCAGGTAGAGCCATGACAGACAGAACGTCCAGGGAGAGGCCGCAAGCCCGTCATCTCCCTGGAGGCCGCCTCCTCTCGCCCAGCTCGTCTGCACAGGCAGCTGGCCTAAGTGGGCTCCGAACTCAGTCTGGGTTTTTCTGATGCTCGGACATCGGACGCCTCCTGTGTTCGTGACAAAGGAGGTGAATACAGACCATAGGATACTATTACCTTTCCTCAGGAGTTGAGAGAGAACAGTGAATGGGCACGGGATGTGGTCAGCGCCGGCATGCTGACCCTTGCCAGGCATGGAGCTCTGGGTTTGATCTCCAGTACCACAGAGAAAAAGCAATAGACAACTTGTCTGATGCGGGGTTCACAGGGTCCCTGTCCTTGTCTTCTATTTTTTGTTCCTGTGATAAAATACCATGACCTAGGCAACGCATAGAAGAACTAGTTTACTTGGGCTTTCTCTAGATAGTTACGGCTATAGATAGTCTACGGCTGGAGATGGCCGGTCTCCAGTGGCCCACCCCACCATGTGATAAAGTCCGCCACACTTCCACCAGACTGACGTTTAGTAGGAAACATCAACTACCTGTTCATTCATTCTCTGTTCAGCTCAAGGAACCCCAGGTCCCTGTCCTGTTAGGTGCTCTGGCCGACCTTACACTCGGTAGGGGCCAATGTCAAGCCCCCAGAGGCTTCGTCCTGTGTGTTTCAGGCAAACAACATCAGTCCTCTGTAGCAGAATTTCTCAGCTTGGGTCTGATCAGCATGTTCTTTTTAAAGAACTCCCTCCCTCTCTTCCTCCTTCTCTCTCTCTCTCTTTCCTTCTTCTTCTTTTCCTCCTCTTTATCCAGTGGTTTTTGTTTTGAGACAGGGTCTCATCTAGGTCAGGCTGGCCTTGAGTTTGCTGAGCACCCCAGAATTCTTGGGGTCTTGACCGTTCGAACGCGCTGCTTCCATCTCCTCAAAGGCCGGGCTTATGGGTGCCCAGAGCCAGGCCTGGTTCGTGCGGTGCTGGCATGGAACGGCCCGTGGGTCCGGGCATGCTGGCCAGGCCTCCACTGGTGAAGCCGCACCCCAGCCCGGCTTCCTTAATCCCTTCTGGCACAGTGGGCTCACCTGTACCTTTTCCTCTCCAGTTGTTAAGCAGCCCTTTGTCTAGGATGCCCAGCTGTTTTTCACAGCAGCAAACTGTCTGGATACTGGTACCCTCACTGCCCCTGGAGTATCATAACTTGTGGGTCCTCTCAGTAGTCAGAACTGAAAAACACATGGATGTACCCCCACATACAGTTGTGTAAATTTACTCTTCCAGCCACCCCACTTTGCGTTTATTGATTATATACACGACAGGGTCTTATGTACACCAGGCTGGCTTCAAACTCACTCTGTAGCCAAGGATGACCTTGAACTCCTGATCCTCCTGCCTCTGCCTTCCAAGTATTGGGATTACTGGCATGCACTAACACCCCCAGTGTATGTAGTGCTGGGAATAGAGCCCAGGGCCTCATACAGGCCAGGCCAGGCCTCTTCTAACTTAGCCACATCCCCCAGTCCCACACTTGGTGTGTTTAAAGCCTTGAGTTCATATCCATACATCCGGTTCAAATCTGACTCCGTGGGGAAATGCTGGTCCTTTCACTCTCCGTATTGGTGTCTCCTCCTCCAGTAGAAGTCTCTATATAAATAATCTCGCTGTATATAAATCTGGCTTCTCACCGCCTCAGCTGGTCCTCTGGTCCCAGCCTCCTCCCCCTCCGCGCGGATGGTTCCTATGGCGATGCTCCTGCTGGCTCTCGCCACTCTGCCCCTCTCCCAGCCAGGACGGGATGTGCTTCGTGGTTAAAATGCGACACCGTCTCAGCTGCGGCACTGTACTTGCGTGTGACAGCACGTTCGTTGGAGTGTTTTAAAGTAAATTGTGGTGCCTGTCTACCCACTGGACACCACAGACAGGCAGGAGCTAGGGAGGAGGAGCAGGAGGAGGAGGAGGAAGGCAGAAACGGCCGTGCGTCTGGACCACAGCTACGTTTTTCACACCAGTACCCTTGCAGTTTGCTTTGCTGTAGTTAGAGGTGGTAGGGGGCGTGGAATTGTTCGCTCAGGACTTTTGGTGAGTACCCACCATCTGACAGACCCCACTGCCAGCATTGATTGGAAACTAAAATGAAATCCATCATCTTGGAATGCGACTGGGGATGCAACTCGGTTGGTAGAGCACTTGGTTCCTTTGTTACATGAGAGTTCAAAGCCAGCCTCGGCTGTGTGAGACTCTGTCTCTCCCTGTCCCTGTCTCTCTCTCACGTACAGAGACAGAGAGACAGAGAGATGCCCACTCTGCACGGTGGCGTGGGCAGCCAGTACAGCCACAGAGCGCAGGGCGATGCTGCCAGGTGCTCAGGCAACTTCAGTAACCGGCGGCGGCGGCAGGGTGCCATGCGGAGGAGGACCTGCGTCTGGTCACATGACTCAGGCTGCCTCCTCTTGTCTCCAGGTTGAAGGCGCGTGGAGGCAGACGGCAAAGGACTCAGCATTTGGGACACGTTTTCCCACACGCCCCTGCGGGTGGCGAACAACGACAATGGAGATGTGGCCTGTGACAGTTACCACAAGATCGCTGAGGACGTGGTGGCCCTCCAGAGCCTGGGCGTGTCCCACTACCGCTTCTCCATCTCCTGGTCCAGGGTCCTCCCCGACGGAACCACCCGGTTCATCAATGAAGCGGGCCTCAGCTACTACGTCCGCTTCATTGACGCCCTGCTGGCTGCGGGCATCACTCCACAGGTGAGGGAGGCTGTGGTCCCCGAGGCAGTGAGTGGGGCACTCGGGGGACCCATCTAGTGTACAGACAAAAGCTGGCTTTTTATTGTATTCATCTAATCCATCTATTTGTAAGGTGCTGCCTGCCCCTCCTATCCATTTATTTGTTTCTCAGATAGGATCTTACTGATTTATGTTTGAGACAGGGTCTCCTATATCCCAGCGGGCCTTTGAGTCCTTGGCTGGCCTTGACCTTCTGTCCCGTCTATGTGCACCATCATGCCATGCATTTGGTGCTGGGGATGGAGCCCAGGGCTTCATGCGTGCTAGGCAAGTACTCAATCAACTGAGTCCTATTGCCAACTCCCAAAAGGTAGGTGTGTGTGTGTGTGTGTGTGTGTGTGTGTGTGTGTGTGTGTGTGTAAATCCAGAACACAGCTTTCCAGGAGGACCTCTCTCTTCCACCATGTGGATCCTGGAGGTTGAACCTAGTTCAGGTTCGGTGGCAAGTGCCTTCACCGGCGGAGCCACCATCCCGGCACCAAAACGGCTTTTCAGCTTGAGTTTTGAACTGTCCATATACTCACGTGGTTCAGAGTTAGAGAAGGGAGCGTTTTCGTTCCTGTCTTGGAGATAGTCCAGACCTCCCTGAGCCTCTCCAGGCCAGCGTCTGTGCATGTCTCCTGTCGATGAGGAAACGGTTGACAGAGCACTGCTCTGGCTTCCCCCAGGTGACCTTGTATCACTGGGACCTGCCCCAGGCCCTTCAAGACATCGGGGGCTGGGAGAACGAGACAATTGTGCAGCTGTTTAAGGAGTATGCAGATGTGCTCTTCCGGAGGCTGGGGGACAAGGTGAAGTTTTGGATCACACTGAATGAGCCCTTCGTCATCGCTGCCCATGGCTATGGCAGTGGGGTGTCTGCTCCAGGTAAAGGCCCAGGGCCACCTTGTCGGCTGTTTGGGTCCTAACATTCTTAGCACGTTGAGAAGTCATGGCCAGGCGGTGTGTTGGAAACCCCACCTCCATGGGCCTGGGGAGGGGGGTCAGTTGGAAAAGTGCTTGCCATACAAATGTGGGGGTCTGAGTTCTCTTAATAATAAGTTTATTAAGGTACACAATATTTTAGGGAACACAATACAACCACATTTCCTCTCTTTTTGTCTAAAATTAAAGAAAGCTTATAACTAATACAAGAAAAACTATCCAATAAGTATATACAATATATACAGCCAAAAATTACATTAATGATGTCTAGTCCATTAACATTTGACAGATTCAGATAAAAACTCCATTATATATATTAACAATGTCCAGTCCAGTAACATCTGATAAACTCAGACAAAAAAATTTCATTACTTATCTTATTTAAAACAAGTGTTCTTTTAAGTAGTTCCATAATCTCCCTTTTATCTTATATCATATTCTCTCTTTTTTTTTTCATATACATTCAGTAGTCTACCTGTGCAAAAACAAAACAGACAAACAGACAAACCAGGCATGGTGACACCTTCCTTCCTCAGCCCTGGGATGGCAGGGGCAGGGGCCTCTCTGGGCCTCACTGGGCGCTCAGTCTAGCCCAGTTCAGGTCCACAAGTGACCCTGTCTCAGAAGTAGACGGTCTCTCTGTGAATGGCACCTTAGGCTGTCCTCTGGCTCCACCTACACTCACACATGTTAGCACGTGTCCCTACACACACACACACACACACACACACACTTCAGGCCTGAAATGGGTTGGGGGAGGTATTTCTCAAGTCACCGCTAAGTGACCTCCTGTGGCTCTGCTTGGCATTTCGACCCGAGCACTAGTTCTTGTGTCCTGTGTTATTGTCGCCATTGGGTGTGTCCTGCAGTCCTGACTTCATGGTGGCCCCTGGAGCTCCAGGATGTCAGCGTCTGAGTGTTCATCATGGTAGACATCCCACCAGAGGAGGGGGACATAAGTTGACATAGATCGTATCGTACCTTGTCTCAGCCAGAGTGCGGCTGCCCACGGACAATCCTGTGCCTCTCTCTCTCTCTCTCTCTCTCTCTTTTTTTCTTTTTGGTTTTTCGAGACAGGGTTTCTCTGTGTAGCTTTGCGCCTTTTCCTGGAACTCACTTGGTAGCCCAGGCTGGCCTCGAACTCACAGAGATCCACCTGGCTCTGCCTCCTGAGTGCTGGGATTAAAGGCGAGCGCCACCGCCGCCCAGCTCCTGTTCCCTTCTTACAAGCACTCTTCGCTGCCTGTTCTCCTGGGAAAGACGCTGTAAGGCCGACTTCCGGTCTGCCATCCAGTAGGAGGGAGAGCTGGAGTAGGAATGGCAGTCTCCCAGGTGTCAGATCCTTCCTTCCACGCACAGAGAGCATGGTGTTTCCTGCTGACATCCCTGTGTGTTTCCAGGGATCTCCTTCCGGCCTGGCACTGCTCCCTACACTGCTGGCCACAACCTAATAAAGGCTCACGCGGAGGCTTGGCATCTCTACAACGACCAATACCGAGGCAGCCAGGGAGGCGTCATCTCCATCACCATCAGCAGTGACTGGGCCGAGCCCAGGGACCCCTCCAAGCAGGAGGACGTGGAGGCCGCCAGGAGATACGTCCAGGTCTGTCCTCGGGGAGCTCTCTCTTCTTGGCTATCTTCTCCCCCAGTGTGGTTTGAAGGAAATAGATGGAGACCAGGAATCGAATGTTTTAGATCTAAGCCCAGTTTTGCTCTTACTTGATTTTGTGAGCTTGAGGGGAAATGCTTAACTTTTCTGGTCTTCCGGTTTTTCATCTGTGAACTAGATGTTTCTTACTCAGAGGTTTGCTGTGACAAAGGGGACGAGTTATAAGAGACTGGGGTTTTTGTTTTGTTTTGTTTTTAAAGATTTTATCTATTTGTTTTTTGGAGACAGGGTTTTTCTGTGTAGCCCTGGCTGTGCTGGAACTCAATTTGTAGACCAGTCTGACCTGGAACTCAGAGATCCACCTGCCTTTCCCTCCAGAGCACTGGGGTCAAAGGTGTGTGCCACCGCCGCCACCACCGAATTTATTTTTAATTACGTGTATGTGTGCCTGTGAATGCAGGAGTCTGTGGAGTCCAGAAGAGGGCATCAGATATCCAGGAATGGTTGTGAGCAACATGACCAGGGTACTGGGAACCAAACTCGGGTCCTCTGGAGAGCAGCAAGTGCGTTTGAAAACTGAACCTCCTCTCCAGCCAGGGACTGAGGTTTTTTTTTTTTTGTTTGTTTTGTTTTGTTTTTTCTTTTTTCTTTTTTTTGTTTTGTTTTGTTTTATATTTATTTATTATGTATACAGTGTTCTGCCTGCATGTATGTCTGCAGACCAGAAGAGGGCACCAGATCTCATTACAGATGGTCGTGAGCCGCCATGTGGTTGCTGGGAATTGAACTCAGGACCTCTGGAAGAGCAGCCAGTGCTCTTAACCACTGAGCCATCTCTCCAGCCCTGGGACTAAGTTTTAAGTCTTAAAAAACTGTCTGTGGGTTGGCAGGACGGCCAGGTAGGTGAAGGCACTTGCCACTACAAGCCTGGTGACTTGAACTCTAGCCTCGGAGGATGGTGTTTTCTGCTGGCATCCCTGTGTGTTTCCAGGGATCTCCTTCCGGCCTGGCACTGCTCCCTACACTGCTGGTCACAGCCCTAACAAAGGAAGGAGGGGGCCGGAGCGACGGCTCAGCCGTTAAGAGCACTGTCTGGATCAATTCCCAGCAACCACACGGCAGCTCACACTGTCTGTAACTCCTGTTCCGGGGATCACCCTCACACAGACACACACGCAGGCAAAACACCAGTGTTCATAAAATACAAATAAACAAATGTTTAAGAAAAGGACGGAGGAGAGAAGAGATTCCCAGAGCTGTCTTCTGACCTCCACGTGTGCACCATGGCACCCGCCCCACTCCACATCCCACCCACAGACGCACACACCGCGTGCCGCCGCCGCCGCCACCTCTGAGGATGAGTTTTAACAACTGTTAGCACGGGGCTGGGGAGGCGACTCGTTTGGTCGGGTGTTGGCTCAGCGTGCACGGAGCCTGAGGCTCTGTCCTCGGCATAAGGCCGGTTGTGGTGATCCGTGCCTGTGATCCCAGCGCTCCGGAGACTGAAACGGGAGGATGGGGAGTTTACGGGCAATCCCTGGCTACCTGGGAATGAAGCTTTGACTACAGGAGGCTGTAGAGCCAGACTGTAGCCGTTACCTCCGGGTGCCAAGAGTTCCTTATATTCTGAGGAACTCTTTAGTGTCCCCGATTTTCTAAGTCTCCAAACAAGGGTGTGCGCCTACCCTCCCAAAGTCTATATAGTAGACAGATGCCAGCAAGAAGCACACATGTTCAATGAAGACCCCTGACGGGCGGGGGGGGGGGAGATGCCTCTCCCATGTCAGTTTCAACAGAGATTTACCCCTCCGCACAGTTTATGGGAGGCTGGTTTGCACACCCCATCTTCAGTAACGGAGATTACCCGGAGGTGATGAAGACGCGGATCCTGGAGAGGAGCCTGGCGGCGGGCCTCAGCAAATCGAGGTAAAGGCTGTGTGTGTCCGTGGCAGTGAGTGGCAGTGTGAGGGTCAGCGCCAGGCGGGCACCGTGCCTGGGCTCGGGTCTCTGCTAGGAAGATAGCGTGTGAGAGCGTGTGTGAGACTCAGCTCAGTCTGTCTGGAAGCCGCTATCCTTGGAGTCCCCTGTCACCTCTGACTCCCACAGTCTTCCCACCTCCTCTTCTGCACATAGGTCCTCAAGGGGAGGGAGGGTTTGAGAAGACACCCCATTAGGACGCTCACTCTGCGCTGTCCAGTTGGGAGTCTCCGTGAATTCACTCGAGACGCTTTTTCCTGAGAGTTGAGCGAGCCAGTGATCCATGGGTGGGTTTGACTGGTGTGTGTCTCGCTCTTTGTTTTTGAAAGAGAGAGAAAACAAAGTTGGGGGAGCAGGGAGGTGGGGAGGTGTGTAGAGCTGGAGGAGGGGAAGACAGATTTTTGTATAAGAAACAATTTTTTTTCTTTTTTAAAGATTTTATTATATATACATACATACATACATACATACATACATACAATACATATATATACAGCATGTATCACTACAGGCCAGAAGAGGGCATCAGATCTCATTACAGATGGTTGTGAGCCACCATGTGGTTGCTGGGAATTGAACTCAGGACCTCTGGAAGAGCAGTCAGTGCTCTTAACCTCTAAGCCATCTCTCCAGCTTGAGAAACAAGTTTTTTAATTAAAACAAAACAAAACTAGGCTCAGAGCCTGGCACAGGAACGCTCCTGATGAAACAGTTGCTATTGTTGTTGTTGTTCTCCAGGATAGCCATGGAAACTGTCCCCGGAGTGCCTGGTCCTAAGCAACCCATTGCCTCACTCCGAGGACAAGTTCCCAGTTCACCTCCTCTGGTTATCACCAGAAAGCTGTTGCCTGGGGACTGTCGGGCACATGCATTTCGTCATTTGGCCAGCAGGGGGCAGTGGCGTGCAGCATTTGGCCAGCAGAGGGCAGTGGCGTGCAGCAGCGTCCCTGCGTCCCTGCTCTGTGGCTTCCACAGCTGCTTTTATTACTAAGGATGAGGACTAAAGGCCCGGGCAAGAGTGTTCCACCACCTAAGTGATGTTCAGAACAAGGCTGCCTGTACCAGGCTCTTTCTTTTGGGCCACCAACCAGCTCCCAAATCCCGACATACAGACTTTTTAGTTTTGAATGCTCAGCCCAGCTTAGGCACATCTCTGGCTAGCTCTTTTAACTTAAATCACTCTGTTTCTCTGCCCTTTGCCTCGGGCTTACTGCCTTTCTTCCTTCTGTCTATCTATCTTACTTTCACGGCTTTTCTGTGTCTGGCTGGCGTCTTCCTGGCTTGCCCTGGGTGTCTCCCTCCTTCTTCTCCTTCTCTCATTCCCTCTCCTTCTCTTTGAGCCTAGATTCCTTCTATTTATTTATTTATTTATTTATTTATTTATTTATTTATTTAATTTATTTATTTTGGTTTTTCGAGACAGGGTTTCTCTGTGTAGCTTTGCGCCTTTCCTGGATCTTGCTCTGTAGACCAGGCTGGCCTCGAACTCACAAAGATCCGTCTGCCTCTGCCTCCGAGGATTAAAGGTGTGCGCCACCACCGCCCGGCCTTCCTCCTATTTATTCTCTCTGCCTGGCAGCCCCATCTCTCCTTTCTCTGCCCAGCTATTGGCTGCTCAGCTTTTTATTAGACCAATCAGTGCTTTAAGCAGACAAAGTAACATAGCTTTGCGTAATCAAACAAATGCATCATAAACACATGTAACACTTCTTTACGTCATTAAACACACATCCTTACATTGTTAAACAAATGCAGCATGAACACATGTAACACTTCTTTGCCTAGTTAAAATAATATTCTACAACAGCTACCTGCCTCCAAAATCAGTTGGCACTGGAGGTGTGGCATGTGGAAAGGCACAAAAAGATAGTCCCTGGCTCTCTGGGGACAGACTCACAAACTCTACACTAGCTCATGTGACCTGTGGAGGATGAAGGAATCCAGCAGATGTACACTCCTAATAGCCCTTGAGTCTTGCCTCCCAAATCTGCCGTCTCTCCTCCCTTCTTGGGGTAATAGAAATTCTGGTTTATGCCTTGTAGCACACACCCGGCCTGCCGGGCAAGGTCCTGCTGGGCCAGGCTATGCCAATGTGTGCAAGTGTGCGTTCTGGTCCCTGCACACAGCTTTGCTGAGCAGCCGCTGTACACTTGGGTCAGAACTAAGTGGGTAGGGGCCATAGGCGAGTCGGGCTCCTCCAGCTGTGACAGGCCAGCAGGGAAGAGAGGCAGCATGGGATTCTATTTCTCAGTTTCTTCAGGAGAAGGAAACTCCAAAGAGACCTGGGAGGCTGGTAGGCCTGGGGATTTCACAGCTGAGGCAGGGCACTGGTGGAGCTAGGCCTTCAGAACAAGAATGTGGGGGAGCAGGAGCCGCTGTGTCTCGGGTTACGGGTACAGACAGAGTAAGAATGAGCAGATTGTATGCAGCAGAGTCGAGAGGAACCTGCTGCAGGAGAGCCTGGGCCACATGGAAGCCAGATGGGGCCTTGGCCTTGAGGCCACCAGCTGAGGAGCTGATACAGCTCTCTCCAGACACAGAAGGGTTGAGAACACCAGTCCAGCGAAACAGCCAGAGTGGAAAAGTCCTCATATCCAACATTCAGTTCTGCAAACTCCCATTAGTGAGGACAGACATGGAGGGCACCTGAGTAAGGCCAGCCCGGGAAAGCACAGGGTCAGAGGGCGAGCCGGGGGGAGACAGGTGACGAAGACTGAGTTCACGAGCATAGAAACAGAGTTCAAAGGCAGTTACCTCAGACACGCTCTTGGTTTTCAAGTCTGTCATACATGGCAGAAGTCAGAATGTCTGAAGAAAATGGGGCGGGGTGGGGACAGCCTGCGGGAGGCTTACACAGGGCAGTGAGGCCAGCGGCCGAGTGGCTCTGTGGAGAAGGGATGTGGCAGCAGCAGGCAGGAGCACCTCCTGAAGGGCCTCCCTTTCCAGGGAGCTGTTCTAGTCCCAGCCGAGTGCCCGGAGTTCCGAGTGCTCCCCCGAGTGCTCCCCGCCCTGTCCGGACAGTCTCTCTGCAAAGTGCGATTCTTCCTGACGCTTTCTTCCCCTAATGGCTCCCTCCCCCCAGGCTCCCGGAATTTACCGAGGCTGAGAAGAAGAGGATCAATGGCACCTTTGACTTTTTCGGGTTCAACCACTACACCACCGTGCTGGCCTACAACCTCAACTACCCTGCGGCCATCTCTTCCTTCGATGCCGACAGGTAAGGTGACCAGCGGGGCACCTGAGGCAGAGAGTGAGTGCCCTTTGCCCAGCTTGGCCTCAGAACGTACCTGACGGTATGTATGGACCCCGGGGTTTGCTTGATGGCTACGGCAAGTGACAGCCATCCCACACTGAACTGCCGTCTGCTCCCCACACGTCCTTGGTGTCTGTGTCGATAACAGGCCACTCTGCTATACGTGCGCTACGTAAATAGTGCATGCTCAGGGCGGAAACACTGGGAACGACAGTAAGACATTCCTGCACGGATGACTTCAGAAGTGATCTAGAGGACACCATCTATGGTTTTTATTATTATTTGTCATTGTTATTTTCTTAGTTGGAATTTATGTATTTAAACAGCAAGGGTTGTATGTATACACATAATCTTTATGTACCTTTTGGGTATGTGCATGTTGGTGTGTGCGGAGTAATCCTCCTGTCTCCACCTTCCCAGCACTGGGGTTACAGGCAGGAACTGCCATGCCCAGCCTCCCCCTCTTTTTAAAAACATGGACTCGTGCTTATAAGGCAGGCACTTTACGGAGATACCTCTCCAGCCCTTCTTTTGAATCTTTCCACACCAAGCATCTTTCTGGTTCTTTCTTCATAAACACGCCTTGTGTCGGCCACCCCTACTTGGAACCAGAGAGTCAGACCCTCTGCTTGCTCCGTTAGAGCCCTGCAGTTCTGAGACTGTTTCCCCAGAAACCTTCACCAGAGCCTATGAGACGCGACAGTCAGTTCAGCTAAGTGGAATCCAGAACCGCGAAGAATCTGGGGATGGAAAAGTCTTTGTCTACGGAAATACAGGGCTCGTCAGATACTTGAGCTTTGCGTCTTCCCCCAGCCGGCATTCCACACCATGAACTGTTCCCCCTTTCTCTTCCATCATTCCAGAAGGGCCAGGGATGTGGACATTTGGGGTGGCCATCATCTGATGCCCCGTCACTACACAGATGAGGACCTCTAGAATGGGGGTCATTAACTGGACGTAGGACTTGGGGACCATTCTCTGAAGGTAGCACTGACATTTCAGCAGGACACAGGACACGGCTGTGAGGTGCCCTGTGAACAGGACCCCGGAAGGTTAGGTGCCACAGTGGAGACCACCCCCTGGGGCTCGTAAGCAAGACCTCATCTTCACTTTGTGAACTTGCAGGGGAGTCGCCTCCATTGCAGACAGCTCTTGGCCAGAGTCCGGCTCCTTCTGGCTGAAGGTGACCCCTTTTGGCTTCCGGAGGATCTTGAACTGGCTGAAGGAGGAATACAACAACCCTCCAATTTATGTCACAGAGAATGGAGTCTCCAGACGGGGGGACCCAGAACTCAATGACACGGACAGGGTCTATTACCTCCGCAGCTACATCAACGAAGCCCTCAAAGGTGAGAGCGCCCGCCTCCACCCTGCCGGGCCCAGGAGCGCCCTTCCCTGCTGGAGCACCCGCGTCTGTAGGAGGGCAGTCTGGCACCCTCAGGACAGTCATGAGAAGGCCCTTTGCTCGAAGGAGCTGGAGCATTTGTTGGAGGCTAGAACCTGAGGTTTTTCCTTCCTAGACTTAGCTACCCCCAGCAGATAGAAGCCACTGCCTGAGCTGGCTGACCTTAGCTCCGACCTGAGTCCTCTGCAGCCTGTGGTCTTTCTTGCTCTTGGGCCTCTCTGCACATTACTTTCCTCTGCACAGCCAAGGGTTGTCTGGTGGCCGCCTCCAGGGCCTTTTGTTTCCAAGGCAAAAGGACTGGGAAAGTAGCAGTTGGTGAAGTGCTCGGTGTACAACCCTGAGAGCCGAGTTCAATCCCAGCCACCATGTGCAAAGCTAGGCATGGTGGTGGGTGCTAGAGAATGGAGGATCCTTGGGGCTCTGGTTGCCCAGCCTGGCCTACTTGTCTCAAAGAACAAGGTGGACAGCAGCTGAGGCTCACATCTGGCCTCTACATGCACCCACACATAGCCCTCACGTGAACACATAGCTACAAACTGTGTGTGTGTGATATATGTAAACCCCGGCCCCACAACAGCCTAGGAAATGGACCGGAGGTCCTATCACAGCTCAGATCTTTAGTTCTGCACACCCCTGCCTCTCCATGGGTAGGAGTATTTCAAAGTCCTGACTCAGACCAGTCCTCTGAGCTACAGAAGCTGGGAGATCAGCTCAGGCTTTCCAAGTTCCATTCAGAACCGAGCCTTTTTAGAGATACCGACGACGGCCCTGCGTGTCCACTAGAGAGGACCTGCTGGCACTCAGGCAGGGGCCTCAGAGTTGGAACTCTCTGCAGAGCAGGACAGTGGGGGCAACTACGAGCCCGGCTTCCGGAAGCCTGGCACACAGGTGTCTTGATGTGACGTGTTCATACCAGGCCTGTGTTTCAGCCACTGTGCAGGATAAGGTGGACCTCCGGGGATACACGGTGTGGAGCGTGATGGACAACTTCGAATGGGCTACAGGCTTCGCAGAGAGGTTCGGGGTGCACTATGTGAACCGCTCTGACCCGTCTCTGCCAAGGATCCCCAAGGCATCGGCCAAGTTCTACGCCTCTGTTGTCCGCTGCAATGGCTTTCCTGACCCTGCACAAGGACCTCATCCTTGTCTCCACCAACCAGAGGGTGAGGTGGCTCTGGGAGGGACCAACACTGAAGGGCAAGGGGGAGGGGGAGCTGACCTTTCCACCGCCTTCTCCTGCCTTTCTATCCCCTTCACTCATTAGCACGAGCTCCAGGAGCCTACAGAGACTCCCCAGAGCCTGTCTTCCCCCGAGACTGGGCCCTACTGTGGGAAGGAGATCTAGATTCCTCCAGTCCTACCTCTAAGGCACTGTGGCCCTTCCTTGAAAAGGGCAGAGGCTGCCAAGCAGTTACTAGGTCAAGTTAAAAGATTGTCTAAACACTGGGGCTGTTACTTACTGGGTGACTATAAACTATAAATGGCCATGACAATAAAAGACCGTTAGCCAATTCAGGCTGCAGTTTAGTTGCCCCGAGTGATGCTTGAAACGGGGCTAAGGATGCGCCTCAGTTGGTAGAGAGCTCACCTAGCATGCCCAAGGTGATAGGGCTCAACACCCAGCACCATACCAACAGGGTACAGTAGCTAGCATAGCCCTATAAGCTGAGCACCTAGGAGGTGGAGGAGGCAGAATTTGAAGTTCAAGGTCATCCATGGCTACTTAGCTAGCTTGAGGCCTGTCTGGGCTACGTGAGACCAGTCTCAGGGAAAAAGGGTGTGTGGGGTGGGGGTGGGGCACAGTGAGATGGCTGTGGCTCAGTCGGTCGAACGCTATGGCTGAGTACAATACTAGGAACGGGAAGGGGAACAGAGAACTCCTGAAGTTGTCCTCTGCCTCTCCATGAGCATCATGGTATGCACACGCACACAATCGTAAAACAAAAACACAGCACAACGGGCTGAGAGACAGCTCAGCGGTTGAGAGCACCGCTCTTCAGAGGACCCGGTTCAGCTCCCAGCACCCAGAAGGCAGTTCACAGCTGTCTGTCTGTAACTCCAGTTCCAGGGTTTCTGACACCCTCACACAGACATCCATGCAGGTAAAACAGGGAACAGAAAATAAGAATAAACAAATTCATTAAAAAAACACAACATGGGGCTGGAGAGATGGCTCAGAGGTTAAGAGCACCGACTGCTCTTCCAGAGGTCCTGAGTTCAATTCCCAGCACCCACATGGTGGCTCACAACCATCTGTAACGAGATCTGGTGCCCTCTTCTGTACACATAATAAAAATCTTAAAAAAAAAAAAAAAACACAACAGCGAGGGAGACCCATGATGACACACAGTGTTGAGTGAGCTTGCTTTTGCTGTGTGTGTTTCGGGGGTGGAGTAGGGGGTGGGGGGTACTATGCAGCCTCTGGACTGCAGGGATCAGTGAGACCCTTCCAGAGTGGTAGCTAACAGTGCCAGAGCCTGAGCCCCCCATTGTCCTCTCCTAGATGCTGGACCGACTGCCAGCCCTGTGAAGACGGAAGTGCCCTTCCTGGGGCTGATGCTGGGCATCACAGAAGCACAGACAGCGTTGTACGTACTCTTCGCCCTTCTGCTACTTGGGGTCTGTAGCTTGGCCTTTCTGTTATACAAATACTGCAAGCGCTCCAAGCAACGGGAAACACAGCCAAGCCAACTCAATCTGAGTCCAGTTTCCTCCTTCTGACCAGTCTCCACCTCCTCACTTGTGCAGAGATGCCCGGTTTCTTTGGACAGGTAGCCTGTGGGCACAGACGACTCCTGCCCACAGTGGACCTCCTCGTCAAGGCTTCCTGCACTGTGGGAGACGATTTCCATCTTGAAGCTTTTCACGTTCTCACTTGAAATGAAAGCATCTTCAGCACTGGGAATTCTCCTGTGGACTCTGAGACCTGCAAAGTACCCCTGTGGAAATGCAGAGACCAAACTGTCTAGTGGTTCTCTGCGTTCATTTCAAGGTGTGATGGCAGACTCCTAATTAACTAAATAAGTAAACATAAAGCGCAGGTCTAGCCATGATAGCCCATGTCTGCCTATAATCCTACACTCAGGAGGCACTCCAGTTTGAGGCCAGCCCCAACCACGAGAGGGAGCAGGGGATGGGGGCAACAGAGGTCAGGGACATAGCATGGTGGCAAAACACTTGCCTATCAGATTCAAAGGTTCAATTCCTAGCCCCTCACCCCCAGTTTTTGGCTAATTTAAAAAGATTATTATGTGGTTAGAGAGATGGTTCAGCAATTAAGAGCACACACACACACACACACACACACACACACACACACACACACACACACACCCCGCTCTTCCAGAGGACGACCTGAGTTTGATTCCCAGTGCCCACATGGCAGGTGGCAACTGTTGGTAACTCCAGCCAGAGGATCCAACGCCCTCTTCTGGCCTCCCTAGAAACCAGGCATACGTGATGCACAGACACACGTGCTGGCAAAATACCCACACACACAACAATAAAACCTAAAAATAAGTAAGAGTGGCTATGTCTGCAGTTCTGCTTCTTACAGGCATCCGAACCTGCAGTATTTCCATAGAAACTTCCTACCCAGGAACTGGAGACGTGGCTCAGCAGTTAAGAGCTCTGACTGCTCTTCCAGAGGGTTTCAGTCTCAGCAGCCATACCGCAGCTAACAACTGTCTGTAACTCGAGTTCTAGGGATCCAGTGCTCCCTTCTGGCTTCTGTGGGCACTGTATTCATGTGGTACACAAACATGTAGGCAAAACACCCATCCATACAGATTGTCTTAAAAAAAAAAAAAAACAACCCTATCCAAAGGTTCTAGGACTAGCTTGGCAGTCAGGAACTTTTGGTGAGCGCACATCCTTTTTCCGTTGATAGGAAAAGCTGTCAAAGGGGTTTGTCTGGTTTTGTGTCTTTTGAAAGAGGCATCACTTGGCTGCCCTTGGCTGCCTTGGAACTCTATGAAGAAAAAGCTAGCCTTGAATTTTGGGTTAGCTCTTAATTAGGCCAGTGTTTGAGAATACAGGGATTACAGACATGCACTACAATACCCTAAATGTGGGTGCTTCCAAAACTGGGTACTGAGCCGGGCATTGGTGGCGCACGCCTTTAATCTCAGCACTTGGGAGGCAGAGGCAGGCGGATCTCTGTGAGTTCGAGGCCAGCCTGGTCTACAAAGTGAGTTCCAGGAAAGGTGCAAAGCTACACAGAGAAACCCTGTCATGAAAAACCACAAAACTGGGTACTGGGCATTTCTTGGACAGAAAGATTCATGATCAAATGTTAGCAGCTGGAACTAGAGGGATGGCTCAGCAGTTAAGAGCGCTTGCTGCTCTTGCAGAGGTTCTGAGTTCAGTTCTGAGGACCCATGATGGCCTACAATTATCCCTAACTTCAGTTCCAGGGGATATGACACCATCCTCTGGCTTCTGCAAGCACCAGGCAGCAAGTAGTATGTTTATATACATTTAAGCAAAACATTCATACACATGAAGTAAAAAGTCTTTTTTAAAACATAAACACTAAGAATATTAGGATAGCCAGGGGGTGGTGGCGCACGCCTTTAATCCCAGTACTTGGGAGGCAGAGGCTGCCAGATCTTTGAGTTTGAAGCCAGCCTGGTCTAGAGTTCCAGGACAGCTGGGGCTATACAGAAAAATCCTGTTTCACACCCCCACCCCATGCAAAGAATATTAGAATATGAAACTTAGACTTAGGTTTTGAAACGGAAAGATGTCTGTGAGACGGAAGACCTAGAGGATAAAAAGAAACACACTGTCGGGGCTGGAGAGATGGCTCAGCGGTTAAGAGCACTGACTGCTCTTCCAGAGGAACTGGGTTCAATTCCCAGCACCCACATGGCAGCTCACAACTGTCTGTAACTCCAGTTCCAGGGGACCCTCAGACAGACAGACATGCAGGCAAAACACCAATGCACATAAAATAAAAATAAATTAAAAAAAAAAAGAAAGAAACACACTATCTGACCGTGTACAAAAAATAAAGCAGTCTCAAGTCTTACGACCTGAGCTTGTTCCCAGGACGCGTTCGGGGAAGAACTGATTCCCACATATTATCTCTGACCCCCTTCCTTCCCTTCCTTCCTGCCCTAACTGTAACAAAAAACGGTTTTAAGGAGGCTGGAAGACTGCTTAATACTTAAGAGTGCTTGTTGCTCTTGCAGAGGATCTGAGTTTTGTTCAGTTCCTAGCTTGTAACCTCAGGTCCATGGGTTCTCAGACTCTTCTGGCTCTGGTGTGCACATACCCATATGTACATAAAAAAATAAATCTTGAAGAATAAAAAAGATTAAAGGACAAAATATTCACAGCATATGCTGGTAAAGGGTTTTCTTACGTGCACAGAGTTTTTACAAATCAGTAGGAAAAATACAGAAGTAAAACTGGAGGACAGTTTCAAAACAGGTCAGCACGGCCAGGAGCACGGAAAGACCACCTCACTAGTCATGCTGCGACCTTCAACCCCAGCCCTCGGGGGCAGAGAAGACAGATCGCTGTGATCCAAAGCCAGCCCGGTCTAGTGAGTCTGCGCTGAGACCTGTCTCAACGCCCCCTCCCAAAGTCCACGTTCGTTCAAGCTGAACAGTACACATAAATTCAACATTACCTCCATCTACGGTGTTGACAAGGATGAGGGATGCACAGATGGCGAGGGGGGTCCAGTCTCACACTGATGGGAGAGTACATCAGTTCCTACAGCCTCAGAGAGCATCTGGCATCCTTCATAATCTAAACCGCAAATATCATTTAAGGTAACAAACCATGTCCCATGGGTCCACTTCCTCAGTCAGAATACAGCTCCCCTTAGGGTGTTTGTACAGAAAAACCAAACAGGCAATTTTTGTTTTGTTTTAGAGATAGCGTCTCACTGTGTAACCTAAGTCAGCCTGGAACCCACTGTGTAGAACAGGCTGGCTTCAAACAGAGATCCTCTTGTTTTTGCCTCCAGGCTGGGATCAAAATCTTGTGTTATCACATCTGGCCTAACCAAGAAACTTTTTTTCCCTTCCATTTTTGGAGACAGGGTTACACTGTGTAGCCCTGGCTGTCCTGGAACTCAGAGATCTGCCTGCCCCTGCCTCCCAAGTGCTGGGATTAAAAACATGTGCCATCACTGTCTGCCTCAAACCAAGTAATTTTTAATAACCATGGAATACAACCAATGGTAATCAGTTGGGTCCTTGCATTCAGCAAACTGGTCCAGACAGAAGTAAGACTGAGGCAGCCAGCTGTGTGTGGACAGGTCAAGATCTTCGAAACTGTAAGGAAGGAGAGAGATTCAGGGTAGTACATACAATATGATCCCATTTATTTAAAAATAAAGATTACATATTTGCTTATATGCATAAAATTTTTCTGAAAATTACATTAGAAATTATTAATAGAGGTTACTTCTGGGGAATGGTAGTGGGGTCCAATGCCAGGAGAGAGACACCATTTTCTCTATTTTGGAGCTTTTGAACCATGTGGACTTTTTAAAGAGATAAAGCTAAAGAGGAACTCTCTACCAAAACATGAATTATGTACATTTTAAGATTTGTATTTCATCTTCTTCAAGACAAGCTGACTTGAGGTACTTAATGTTTTTCCAGGATTCATACCCACTTGACAAGTATTTTTTAAAAAAATCATATATTGCCTCGCTATTGTGGAGACAGGATCTTATTCAGCCTAGGTTGGACTTGAACCTGTACCTGAGGATAAACTTGGTACTCCTGCCTCCTCCTCCTCCCAAGTGCTCGGACTACAGCATGAGACACCACCCCAGCTGGCTGCATTTTAGAAGACTGGATTTTAAATGAGTCAGTTACTAGAAATTTTTGAAAACTCACATTTTTGTTGTTTTTGAGACAAGGCTTTTATCTTGTAGCCTTGGCTGGCCTGAACTTGCTATGTAGACCAGGCTGGCCCTTAAACTCAGACTGCCTCTGAGCACTAAGTGCTGGGATTTTAAGTGTGAGCAAAACTCTCTTTAAATAATGTAACTATGATCAATGCAGAAGACTGGGAAAATTCAAGAGTACAAAGAACTAAGACATACGGCCATCCATTAACAATGTTTTCTTCTTTCTTTACCTACTCGTTAACTCACACAAAACTTACTCACAAAGCGGGACTCATCCTATGCCTAGGTCTCCTACCTTTTTTTTTTCACTAACACACAGCAGGCATTCAGTAATATGGCAAGTGCTGGATTAGTATGTACCGTTTCTCAACAGAAATTACGTCCACAGAGAGCATTTAGTTGTTTCCAGTTTTTAAGTTAAACTAGTAATTAGGTCTATACATAGCTAAACTTTTGCAATGATGATCACTACTTAGAAAAAGTTACTGTGTCAAAGCATGAGACATTTGAAGTTTCTGGGCATGTTTTCAGAAGGGTTCTGTTGTCCCCAGCAGCTCAGCAGCTCCTGCTTCCTTCCGGCCAGCACACCGTCCCACAAGCCTCCTACCCCACAGGGTTGGACAAAGTCCCTCCTCCTCTCACAGATGCGGCTGTCTTCTCTGACATGCGGTCGTCAGGTCTCACACATCACGACTTTTAGAGGAAGAAGCAGTAAGTTAGAGAATGTCTTCCGAACTCAGGCAGAACCGCAGTGAAGGAAGGTGTGTCTGCTCTTCCCTAGTCCTACCCTTTGGTCCTGAAGTGTGATTGCTGAATGGGAAACTTCAGCACAAACGTGAGTGTGCACACGAGGCTGCAGACTATCCATCCTCATCTGTTTGGCATCGATGAGAACAGATCATAAAACAACAAATGCCTCAGTGACCTAGGACACGTGGGACCTGGTGTCCGGAAGATCCAGAATCCCTGAACTCTCTATTTTAAAGGAAACATAGCCAGTTTTTTGCTGACATCTTCAGGGCAGCGCTGGGAGAGAAAAAGTCAGACAAAAGTGACCTTGATACAGCCCTGGACAACAGAAAGATGCTTACAGCAAAAATAAAATTATTCTCATTTTTGGAAAAAATTTTTATTCAAGGTTTAAGTAAGATCAAAACTACAAGATTTTGTTTGCAGCTGATGAGTGCAAAGAGAAATGCTAACCATCATTATCACCTGATAGCTAGTGGAAGAGCTCTAGGGTCAGATACCCAGTGACATACCAATTACTTTGTGTGGCTTAAAAGTCTTGCAGCAAAAAGTATTCTAAATGAAACACCGGGCTGGAAAGTTTGAGCAGGAACTGGTAGGTGGCTGGGTGAGCAGCAGCTGGTTACCCTATACAAGGACCTAGCATCCAGCTAGTTCCTATTTTGACTTTTTCAGGTTAAACAACTTGAACTCATAACCTCTAAGCAGAAATAAAGAGTGTACCCATGGTCTGAAAACATAAGCAGCCCCACTTGTCCAGCAGACGCTGGAGTGGCCTCCTGGGGAAGCAGTGAAGACTGTCCCACTGAGCGCGATCTACATCTGCTGCGTGGAGTTCCCGTTCCAAGTGTTATTCTCATCTTCGCCATCGTCTGGAGTCCTCAGTCTGTATATCTTCCCTTCCTTTTTAAAGTCCTCCCCACGCTTCTCCAGCACTCTTTTTCGGACTGGTTCCCTGGTATGGCAGAGGAGGAAAGGGGAGGTGACACAACCAGACAACACAAAGCTTTTTCTTCACACTTCTGCTGATAGAGGACCGGGACCGGCAACCATATTTTGTTTTTAGCTCAACAATGAATTCTATGGGCAATATTTGTATCTCTTCCTGCAATAATTGATTTTATTAGCCTTTACTAATTTAATCTCCTCAGTTCTGTAAGTCAACCAGTCAAATCATGTCCATTTTCCTGATGACTTACTAAACCTCAGAACATGATCATTTGCTAGCTAGATTTCAAAACCTCATACAAGCGGACACACATACTAAGATATAACTTACAGACCACCCTAGAGGCTATACAAAGCTCCAGCTGTATTTAACTGCTAGAAATGGCCAGTCATTTGCAATCCTTTCAAAACCTTTACAGTGACTTACAACCAAGAAGAAATAAGACTTCCTATCTGAAAACAGGAAGGAAAGAGTCTAAATTTAAACAATTATTTGTTTGTTTTTGTAGACAGGGTCTCTCTGTAGCCTCAGCTGTCCTGGAATTCTCTCTGTAGACCAGGGTGGACTTGAACTCACAGAGATCTGACTGCCTCTTCCTCCCAAGTGCTGGGATTAAAGGCGTGCAATGCTGCCACTACCACCCAGCAAGTTTAAAGAGTTTTTTTTTTTTTTTTTTTGGTTTTTCGAGACAGGGTTTCTCTGCATAGTTTTGCGCCTTTCCTGGAGCTCACTTGGTAGCCCAGGCTGGCCTCGAACTCACAGAGATCCGCCTGGCTCTGCCTCCCGAGTGCTGGGATTAAAGGCGTGCGCCACCACCGCCCGGCCTAAAGAGTTTTATTAACAACAGAAAATGAAAAAATAGTGGAACACGAAGCCTTACCCTTTCATAGACACATTCACTCTCTCCTCTGCCTCAAGTTCAAGTCCCTTTCCCTCACTTGAGAAAAGTCTGAATGGTTCACTTGGCATCCTATTCCATACTATAGTAATCACAGAATTAAACATTTCTACCTACTCTTCAGCAAGACTAAGGATGTTATTGATCTTGTGGCCTAACACTCAAGATATAGGCCATATCAGTTAATCCCAGTATTCATACACCTCACCAATCACACAATCAGTGAAACACTGGACTAGGTGTCTCCAGACAGCAGTAGTGGCTTCCAGGGCTGATAGAGTTGCTACGATGTCTACCACAGGCCCAAGAGAAGTGGGAGTGTAGTGAATAACTGTACCCTAGTACTTGGGAAATGGAGGTAAGAGGATCAGGAGTTCAAGGTCACAGACAGTTAAGAGGCCAGCCTGAACTTCTCAAAAACACCTCACCCCTGCAAGACCAACGCTAACAGAGCGTGTTTAATGAGAATAAGCACTGTCGATGGTGGCCCCCTCCTCTTCTGGACAACACTTCCTGTTATCCCATTTAGATCGCGCGTCAGAGTACAGGCTACAGCTATCAGTGCTGTCTGTGCAACCAGATCTCCGCTCTGCAATCAATTAAGGCCAAAGTAAGGTTAAAGTAAGTCTCAGGGCATCGTTTTTCTTTTTCTTGTTTTTCATTTCCCGATTTGCTCAGAGTTTCACTGTGTAGCCTAGAAAGGACTCAAATTCATAATCCCCACCCTCCACCTGCCTGCCCACCAGGTTCTCAAGTGCCAGAGATTACCATGGACCCTGACAAGTCTGGCCATATTCAAGGGAGTATTTAGTTTTTCAGTGTGATTTTCTTCTGAGTGACGCAGACAAGGAAATCAGCCAGTAGATTAAAGAAAGCTCAGACTAAATTCCTGTAAAGAAATGATGGAAGACTATAAGCAACTAGTGGCATTGTTTTATGCAAAACATGGCTAGCAAGAAGGCCAGGTGTGGTGGCACAAACTTTTAATCCTAGCACTTGGGAAACAGAGAAGGGAGGAAGACACCAGGCTGTGAGTGTGATGTCAACCTGACCTACATAACAAGTTCCAGGCCAGCCAGGGCAACAGAGAGAGACCTATCTTAAAAACAGACGAACAACAACAAAACATGGCTACATGGCTAGCCACAAAGAGAGTACAGACTGGGAGGAAACACTGTATTAGTAATGATGGAATAGACAGAGTTCACTGACTTGGGGAAAAAAGAGGCAAAGCAGATTTTTTAGCAACTTTTTTCTAGCAAGGAGCAAGAGACCTACTGGACATGACCTGGGTATTTGACCAACAGAGAAGACAAGAACACATACCTTTTCTCTGACTTGGTGGATGACGCAGGGTTGGAAGGCTCTGTGGGTGTGGCTCTTGCTGACCTCTGTGCAGGAGGATTACTAAATAAAAAATTGCTAATCAGTCTCCATATGGCCAGGAATGGATAAAGCACCGTCCCCAGTAACGTCCAAAGGTCTCTACTGGAAGAATGGACAATGGATGTGGCTGGCCGTCCTGCCTAGAAAGGAAAAAATTAAAGGTAAACAAGCAAGTAAGGACTACATCAGTACAACTGAATCACACTTAGATGCTTCTTTTATCTGGAAATGAGACTCTACTGACTTTGTCTCAATCCAAGGGAGTAAAAATGATCTTCTTTTACTACTTTCCATGTGCCTACGAACTTGTGGGGACTCCCAGAGCTGTCTGTCTGTCTATCTTTGTTTCTTTCTATTTTTTGAGATGGGTCTGGAACTCACTCTGTAGACCAGACTGGCCTTGAACTCATAAAGATCTGCCTGCCTCTGCTTCTACCACCCAGCTACTGGGATTAAAGGCATGAACCATCACACCTGGCTAATTTTACTTTTTAAAAAGCAATTAGCCGGGCAGTGGTGGCGCATGCCTTTAATCCCAGCACTCGGGAGGCAGAGCCAGGCGGATCTCTGTGAGTTCAAGGCCAGCCTGGGCTACCAAGTGAGTTCCAAGAAAGGCGCAAAGCTACACAGAGAAACCCTGTCTCGAAAAACCAAAAAAATAAAAAATAAAATAAAAAATAAATAAATAAATAAATAAAAAGCAATTAATTTTATGTGTATATGTGTGCCTGAATGTACATATGTGCATCATATATGTACATGAGCCCACAAAGGTAAGAAAAGGGCATGGGATCCCCTGCAACTGGAGTTACAGACAGTTGGGAGCCACCATGTGGGTGCTAGAAACTGAACCCAGGCCCTCTGCAAGTACAGTCAGTGCTCTTAACTGCTGAGCCAGCTCTCCAGCCCTTATTTATGTCCCGAGACAAGCTCTCACAGTATAACTTACTATGTGAACCAGGCTGGCCTTCAACTCACAGAGAGATCCACCTGTTTCTAACTCCCATGTGTTAGAATTAAGGAGGTGTGCCACACACTGGGCTGAATCAACTCAAAAAAAAAAAAAAAAAGATTTAGTCTTCTTTTATGTGGATTAATGTTTTGCCTATATATGTGTACTATGTGTGTCTGGTGGCCAGGGTGACCAGGAGAGGACGTCAGAGCCTTTGGACCTGGGCAGCTGTGAGCTGCTGTGTGTGTGCAGGGAACTGAACTTGTGTCCTCCAGGAGAGCAGCACCTTCTCTAATTGCTGAGCCATCTCTCTAGCCCTGAACCAACTGTTTTTAAGAAAAGTCAACTTTGGCAAGAAAATTAACAACTTTGATAATAAAAGTCTCACTATCTAGAAGAGAAAGGCTTAAAAAAAAACAAAGATTAAGATTTCAAATCCAGTGAACACCATGAAACCATTCTGCTCCCAGGGCTGCTCCAAGGGTGAGGCCCCTCTAGTTTAGAGCAGGAAAACTGTACTGACCAGGACAAAGACTCGGCTGGCACTTCAGGTCGGACCCTGGCAACATCTTAGCTTTCTGAGTCTCTTTTTTCCATGAGGGATCAAAGTGCTACACCCACTGGGTGTGACAGCACACCCCTTTAGTCCTGGCACTCAGAGGCAGAGGCAGGAAGACCTCTTTGAGTTCAAGGTCAGTCTAGTCTACACAGTGAGCTCTGTGACACAATAAGACCCTGTTTCAAAACAAAAAACAAAAAAAAGCAAGCTATACTTGAAGAATTCAATGTTTGTTTTTTTATGTTATACACATATTTTTAATATGGTAGACAGTAGAGTCATAGGCTAACAGTCCACAGAGAAAACAATTCAATATTTGTTTCCTTCTGCTCATTTTTTTTGCATACTAAACAGTTGAAAATTCAAAGGTTCACAAAACATTAGCACCACAGATTTATGAGACAGAATAAGTGGCACTGTAAACGGATCCAATTTGGCTACTTTGTGTTTTCGTTACCTACGGCCTTCTCTCCCGTCAACAGTAAAGAGTGACCAAGCCCAGGGCTGGGGCTTACCGGCAGCAGCACCACGGAGGCACTGGGGGCGAGCTCCAGGTCCAGCAGCTTCCTCTTATAGTCTTCTTTGGTGAACTCCCTCCTGGGAAACATGGTTGCTAGAGAAAAATTACCATAGGTGTTGCCAACAGTCTGGAACAGAGAAGTGAACGTGAAACCTTAGAAAAGGTGCCTTTAAAAAGTAAGCTACTAACACTATGCAGCATTTGGGAGTCTAAAATGACTGCTAAAATCGCCTTAATTTATAAAGTACAATTAGACATAAATTCAAAAATCACTTAGCAAAAAATTGTTTTAAAAAGTAGTTGAGGGGTTGGGTTTTTAGCTCGGTGGTAGAGAACTTGCCTAGCAAGCGCAAGGCCCTGGGTTTGGTCCTCAGCTCCGGAGGGGGGGAAAAAGTAGTTGAGACATACCAAATCCAAATGGTTTAAAAGCTTTTAACATCTACAATATGACCACTGTCTTGCTTCATTCCAAGCGCTGCGGGTAAATGGAGGCTGTGTGGGGAAAGAGCTCTCCTCTGTGGACAGCTAGGTGGCTCACTGTTCAAAGTCCTTGCTGCCGGGCCTGACAACCGAGTCAGGTCCCCAGGGGGAGAACTGACTTCTCAAGTTGTCCTCTGACCCCCACATGTGCTGTGGTGTGCACATGCCTCCCCCACCCCACCCCCACAGTACTCAAAACAAGCAACAAAGTGGCAGCTGTGCCTTTAAGCCTAGCAGCAGCTGAGTCTTCACTAGCATTTGGCTTTTCTGGGACACAATAGTCAGAAATAAAAATAAAATAGGAAAAACGGTATCTGTAGAATATGCTGAAATGGGCTTGCCTATGTATTAAGTCGAAAATGGCCATTGTGGTTTTTTTTAAATGTATTTGGAGACATGATCTCAGTGTGTATGCCGAGCCATTGCAAATTTTTGATAAGAAATATGATAACAATCCAAGTGTGTGTTGGTGAGTCATGAGCCTAAGTTTTCCAAATGCACACCACAGCATTTCAGTCATTAAAATTACATTTTAATAATAGGTCAATTCTCCTTATGAATATAAGAATATGTAGTAAAGTACACATCCATTGGGTTCATGTACTTTTTTGCTGTTGTTGTTTTGGTTTTTTTTTCAAGACAGAGTTTTTCTGTGTAGTTTTGGAGCCTGTCCTGGGTCTCGCTCTGTAGACCAGGCTGGCCTGGGCAGGCTCTAATCAACCATCAGAAAACAAGAGAAACCACCTCCTTTCCAGAACAGACAAGTCCTCAGATCATTCCTCTTGTTAATTAAGCGCAGTAATAGAATTTTCCTGAGCCATTTTTCTGCTTGGGAACTTGTCCTGAAAGATTTTAATAACCCACACATCTGTCGTTATGAACTCACCTGTGCGGCAAACTGCCTTGCTTCTTCTAACAGAGCATCGGAAGGAAACTGATTTGTAAAGGAAGAACCATCAGGCAACCGGAACTGAATTCTTGCAACAGTGCTAGGAAAAAGTCAAGCTGAAGTCAGCACCTTCAACTGCAGATTCTCAAGCAGCGTCGTTGACCAGCAGACAAAGGGCTGTGAGACAGGTCAGGACACCGGGAAGGAGAGACTGACTCCCCGAAGCGGTCATCTGACCTCCCTGCATGCACATGGTGTGCTGCTCCCACCCATAAATACTTCTCTCTCTCTCTCCCTCCCTCCCTCTTTCTTTCTCCTTAAATTCAGCTGAGAGTAGACATGTCCTTTTTGAGGCAGGCATGATGGCTCTTGCCATGCTAAAGCCTGTCAACCTGTAATCCTATCACTTGAGAGGCTAAAACAGGAGGATCCAAAGTTAGAGGCAAGCCTGGGCTACATACCCAAGGAAACCATGTCTCAAAAACAACACAAGGGCCTGGAGAGATGATGTAAGCTCAATCCCTAAGCGCTTACCTCCATGGAGGAAGTGGAGAACTAATTCCTGAAAGCTGTTGTTTTACATTCATATGGACACCATGGTACACACACAACCCCCCCCTTCCAGGTCCCAAATAAATGTTGAAGAAAGTTTTTTTAAACCACAAAAACAAAACAATAAACAGAACCATGTAGCTATCACACTAACTAGATTATTTCATCACTTCCTAAAGTAACCCTGAGCCTATTAATAATCACTCCCATTTATCTCCCAGGCCCTAGCAGCCATTAACTGATTTGCCTAGTTGGAACCTCTCATCTAAAAGAATCATATTATATGTGATCTTTCAGAGCATTGACTTTTGAAAACATAATGCTGTATCAGTTCTGGATTCTTTTATTGCTGAATCTCATCTTAAACTGACAAAATCTATGATCACATTTTGGCCTGTTTGAATAACATGAGCATTTATGTACAGGTTTTTGTGTGGACATACTTTTAGTCCTGTATTGGCTGTCTTTATGTCAACTTGATACCAGCTACAGTCATCAAAGAGGAGGGAGCCTCAATTGAGAAAATGTCTCCATAAGATCTGGCTGTAACTTGTGTAGCTTGGTCTGTTTGTAGGCCCCTAGCAGCGGGACCAGAATCTGTCCCTGGCATGAGCTGGCTTTTTGGAACCTATTCCTTATGGTGGGATGCCTCGCTCAGCCTGATTGCAGCGGGGAGGAGCTTGGTCCTGTTCAATTGATACGTCATTCGTTGTTGACTACTATGGGCGGCCGTACCCTTTCTGAGGAGTGGATTGGGGGGGGACGGGCAGAAAGGTGGTAGGGGAGGGAATGGGTGGAGAGGAAGGGGACACTGTGGTTGGCATGTAAAATAAATTTTAAAAAATTAATAACAATAATAATAATAATAATAATAAAAGATCTGGCTGTAAGGCATTTTCTTTCTTTCTTTTTTTTTTTAATATTTATTTATTTATTATGTATACAGCGTTTGCCTGCATGTATGACTGCAGGCCAGAAGAGGGCACCAGATCTCATTACAGATGGTCGTGAGCCACCATGTGGTTGCTGGGAATTGAACTCAGGACCTCTGGAAGAATAGCCAGTGCTCTTAACCGCTGAGCCATCTCTCCAGCCCTGTAAGGCATTTTCTTAATTAGTGACCAATGGGGGAAGAGCCAGTCCATTGTGGTGGTGCCATCTCTGGGCAGGTGGTACTGAACTCTTTAAGAAAGCAGGCTGAAGGGATCAAAGCTGCTTCCTAAAACACAGACTTCACCAGCTCCTATTGGACCAAGAGAGCCTTCATTCAGTAACTGACAGAAGCAGATGCAGAGATCCACAGCCAAGTGTCAGGCCGAGTTCCAGGAGTCCAGTGGAAGAGAGGGAAGAGGGATTCTATGAGCAAAGGGCATCAAGATCATGATGGGGAAACCTACAGAGACAACTGAACCAAGCTCAAATGAACTCATGAACTTTAGACCAATAGCTGAGGAACCTGCACGGGACCAGACTAGACCCTCTGCAGACAGGAGACAGCTGTGTAGCTGGGTCTGCTTGAGGGGCCCCTGGCAGTGGGATCAGGATCTGTCCCTGGTGCATGAGCTGACTTTCTGGACACTTTGCTGACCCCTGATGTAGCGGGGAGGGGCTTGGTCCTGCCTCACCTGAATATACCAGGCTTAGCTGTCCTCCCATGGGAGAACTTACCCTGTTGGAGGAGGGGATGAGGGGTGGGGGGAGGCGGGGTGGAGGGAGTGGGAGGAGGGATGAGAGGGGATCTGTGGTTGGTATGTAAAATGAATAATAATAAAAGAGATGTGTGCCACGAAAAAAAAAAAAAGATAGCAGGCTGAGAAGGTCATGGGAAGCAAGCCAGTAAGTAGCACCCCTCATGGCTCTGCTTAGGTTCCTGCCCCGTTTGAGTTCCTGTCCTGACTTCCTTTGATGGTGAACGGTGATGTGGAAGTGTGAGCCAAACAAGCTCTTTCCTTCCCAAGTTGCTTCAGTCATGGTGTTTCACCACAGCAATGTAACCCTAACCAAGACAATCCTCTTGGGCATACATCTAAGAGTGAGTGCTGGGCTACTTGGTAACTCCATGTTTAATATTCTGAGGAATTACCTAATGTTTTTCTAAAGTGGCCACACCATTTTATAACCCATTGATAATGTAGAGAGGCTCCAAATTCTCTAACTCCTCACCAACATTTGGTTTTTGGTTTTTGTTTGTTTGTTTTGGACTTTTGAGACAGGGTTTCTCTGTGTAGTTGGTGCCTGTCCTGGATCTCACTCTGTAGCCCAGGCTGGCCTCAAACTCAGAGATCCACCTGCCTGGCTCTGCCTCCCGAGTGCTGGGATTAAAGGCATGTGCCACCACCGCCTGGCATCTTTTTACTTTTTATTGTATAAGACTTATACTTTTGTTAAATTTATCAAATATTTATTGCAATATCTAAGAAATTTTGATTCTATTTCTTTTTTTGAGATTTATTGTATTTTTATTTATGTATTTGTGTGTGTGTGTGTGTGTGTGTGTGTGTGTGCATGTGTGTGCATGTGTCTGTGTGAATGTATACAAGTACAGGTGCCTTAGAAGGCGGAAGTGAGTCTTAGATCCTCTGGAGCAATAACGGGTGGTTTTAAGCTGCCTGATGTGGGTGTTAGGAACTGAACTCAGGCCCTCCTCTGTGCCGTTTCTCTAGCCCTTCTGAGAAATCAAAATTTTAAAAAAGTATTTTTCTCAGACCAGGTCTCACCATGTAGCCTTGGCAGGCTTGGAACTCACTATGTAGATCAGGCTAGCCTCAAACTCAGAGATCAGCCTGTCTCCCGAGTCCTGGGATTAAAGGTGTATACCACCATACCCAGTCATAATATTTGGTTATGAAAGTTAGCAATTATCGAATATCAAAAAATACATAAATCCTAACCAAGAGCTGGGCTTGGTGCCCACATCTTTACACCCAGCAGTTTGGAGGCAGAGGCAGGTAGATCTCTATGAGTTCAAGGCCAGCTGGGCCTACTAAGCCAATTTGCAACTGCGCTTTGTGTGATGGCGCACACCTTTAATCCCAGCACTCGGGAGGCAGAGGCAGGCAGATCTCTGTGAGTTCAAGGCCAGCCTGGTCTCCAAAGCGAGTTCCAGGAAAGCCGCAAAGCTACACAGAGAAACCCTGTCTCCAAAAACAAAAACAAAAACAAAAACAAAAAAAGAATTTGAGTTGTTATTACAAAAAAAAGATAAGCTGGCTCCATAGCCAGAAACAAAGTCTGATACAAGGTTGATGTTTAATGGATGTTTGTCGAATGACCACACGAATAAACAATATTCAGAGGTGTATACAATAGCTTAATTTAAAAAGCACTGCTGGGCTTGTTATGGCTCAGTGGTTCAGCACACTGACTGTTCTTACAGAGGACATAGGTTCCAGCATCTGGCGGCTCACAAACCTCTGTAACTCCAGTCCCAGGGGACCCAAAACCCTCTTCTGGCCTCTGTGAGCACTGCATGCATGTGGTGTACACACATACACGTATGCAAAACGTTTATACACAAAAATAATTTAAAAAAGAAAAGCAGCTGCTGCAAAACCATTCTAGACTTTGAGTTGTGCCTAAATCTTTTCAAAAGTCTCTCTCTCTCAAAAACAATGCTTTTATAGACTACCAAGTAACAGGGTTTCACTGTTTGGGTCTGACTGGCCTGTGACTCATGAGCTCCATCTCCATGTCTCCTGAGTGCCAGGATTAAAGGCATGCACCACCATGCCCAGCTAGAGAATCTTTTAAAGCTGCATTTTCTTAGAAATTCTTAGTAACTAAGAGGGTGGGGTAGTGCATGCCTTTAACCCGAGCACTTGGCAGATCGCTGTGAGTTTGTAGCCTGCCTGGTCGAAGTATCACATTCCAGTGCAGCCAGGGCTGTACTGTGAGACACTGTCTCAAAACATAAAGTAACATGGAGAAAATAACTTTAAAAGGGGTTTTGGGTGGCCAGAGAGATGGCTCAGTGGTTAAGAGCACTTGCTGCTCTTCCAAAGGACCTGACTTCAGCTCCTAACACTTGTAAGGAAGCTCACAACCATCTGTAACTCCAGTTCCAGGGGATTTGACACCTCTGGTTTCTGAGAATATCTACACTCTCATGCATATGTCCACATCAGATACACACACCTGCATATAATTAAACACACAAATACATAAAAAACAAACAAACATAACAACAAAACCCAACACCCAATCTTGAGCTAGTGAAATGGATTCAAGGGTAAAAGCAATTACTGCATGAGCCTGGTGACCTTGAGTTGTTCCAGAAACCATCTAAAGGTGGAAGGAGAGAACTGACTCTACAAAGTTGTCCTCTGACCTCCAAATATGTCATTACACACAGGCACGCACACACGCACACGTGCGTTTTTTGATGGGGTTGGGTGGTAGAGATGGCTCAGTGGTTTAGAGAACCTGTCACTCTTGTATAGCACTCTTGTATAGGTTCAATTCCCAGCACCGACGTGGTGACTTAACAGCCATCCCAAAGGATCCAACACCCTCTTCTGGCCTCTGAGGGCACCAGGCACACAACTGTTATACATACATTCATGCAGGCAGAATACTCATAGATGTGAAATAAATAAATCTTTTTTTTTTTTTTTTTTTTTTCCCAGTTTTTCGAGACAGGGTTTCTCTGTGTAGCTTTGTGCCTTTCCTGGAACTCGCTTTGGAGACCAGGCTGGCCTCGAACTCACAGAGGTCCGCCTGCCTCTGCCTCCCGAGTGCTGGGATTAAAGGCGTGCGCCACCATTGCCTGGCGTGAAATAAATAAATCTTAAGAGAAAAATTTTAAAAACATTTTTTTTTGAGGAGTAGCTACATGGGAAAAAAAAGAAAAATGTTAAAAACTAAAATAATTATCTATTAATGTGTTCTTAACTATTTCAATTCAATATATAATTCCTTTAAAAAGGGAAGCCCAGATGATATTACTAAAATGTGCTATGTGTGCACTGTAGGTAATGACTGAAAAGCATGAAGAAACAGTATCACAAATGTCAGAGACGCAAGCATTTAAAATAAACTGCAATGTCAGTGGTTCCCTTGGGTAAGTAAGGCTAGCACTCAGCAGGTTCAGTTAGAGAAGGAAGGTCAGGACTTCTCCTGGCTCCAGAGTCTCCAGATGAACGGCCGGAGACACGGGGAAGCTCACCAGTGCGATCTGCTGCTTGATGCGCTCTCGAGCCGCTCTGTCCTCTGCCTTTTCTCGGCTTCTTTCTTCTAACATTCTTTTTGTTAATTCCTCTTCTTGTCTTCTTTTATAATCCAACATTTCCTTTCCAGTTTTTCTCCTTTCAATTTCCTTCTTAATCTCTCTCTGAATCAAAGAAAAGAACTATGAACCAAAGCTGTAATCCAGTCTTCTGTCCCAGATGTAAGGAAAGCTAATCACAGAACGTAGTTAAAGAACTTCATGAGATGTCTGCTGGTGAGGTGCTCAGTGAGTCAAAGGACCTGCCACCAACATTTACACTATGGACTCACACAATGGGAAGAAAAAACGGACTGCTGTTAAGTTGTCTGCTGATCTCCACATGTTTGCATGTGCGCCCGTGCACACACACACTAAACAAATGAATGAATGAATGAATGTCATTTTTTAAAAAGGAGCTGAAGAAGCCAGGTGGTGGCGGCGCATGCCTTTAATCCCAGTACTTGGGAGGCAGAGGCAGGTGGATCTCTGTGAGTTCCAGATCGGCCTGGTCTACAGAATGAGTTCCAGGACAGCCAGGACTACACAGAGAAACCCTGTTTTAAAAAACAAAAAACAAACAAACAAACAAAAGAGTACAATGTCCTCAGTGTAATCTATATTCAAGCAGAATTGTAAAGTCTTTAGTTTCTACAGCCTATGTGTTATCCTTCAAGGACAACATGGATCAATTATTTGTCTTGAAAAAAAGATAATCTATATGAGACCCCAAAGAGATGCGGCACAATTATTGTGAGAAAGATGAGGAGTACACCAGAATGCAGCATTAGATACAAAATTCAGGAGGATGTCTACAAATTTGACTTTCCTCAAATCTAGCAATTTTAGATCAACTTCCTTTAGCTAATTAGTACAAAAGGATCAATTCACAGAGGAAAGAAAAAGATTAGTCAATTATTCTTGGTAATTTACAAAAAGAAAATAAACAGGTGGGCAACCCTAAGATTTCTGGTCCAGCAGGGACTGCATAGCAATCATGACAGACAGACAAACAATAACCAAGATCCTAAAGTGTATACAGTATAACCTGAGTGCAGAGAACACATAATTTCCTTCCCCACAGGACAACACTGAGCTCTAAGGATATCACCGTAGGTCTGCTAAACTGGACAACACATCAGAAATTCCCTCAAGTAACAGAGAGTGAACGGATGCTAAGTGTGAGCCCTACCTGTTCTTCTTCCTTCCTTTTCTCTTCTCTCCTTTCTTCAAGTTTTTTTGTGAGTCTGTTTAAAGAACAAAGCACCAAGATGCATTCTATTATTCAAACACAACTAAGAATTTTATTGGGGCCGGCAGCAGGGGTGGGGTGCACAGCTTTCCCATCAGCACTTAGGAAGCAGAGGCTAGCTAGGAGGACACAATCAGCTGTCTCCAAAAGGATTTAGTTAGCTAAAACAAAGGGAAATATGGAAACCAAAACAGAACTCTCTGAAAGTACAACACAGTTTATCTGCACATCTCCTGTTCCCCACAGAGATCTAGGACCCCACAGGAGTCGTCAGAAGCCTGTTTCCAACCCTGTTTTAGACTAGATTTACTATTAGAGTTCTCACTTTTTCATGGTTTATCGGATTGATAGTGCTTGAAAAATATATAAATCTGAGCTGAAGAGATGGCTTAGCAGTTAAAAGCTTATACTGTTCTTGCACTGGACCAAAGTTTGATTCCCATAGCCCACTTCTTGAAGTTCACAACTGCCTGTATTCACAGCTACAAGTCGTGAATTTGAATGTTTATTTATTTATTTATTTCTGTCGTTCTTCTGTTCTGCAGAGCTGAGGATTGAACCCGGGACCTTATGTCTGCTAAGTATTCTAACATTGAGCCAGACTCCATTGTCTTTTTGTTTTGTTTTCTTTTTTTTGAAACAGGGTCTCTCTGTGTAGCCCTGGCTGTCCTGGAACTCACTCTGTAGATCAGGCTGGCCTCTAACTCACGAGACTCGCTTGCCTCTGCCTCCTGAGTGCTGGAATTAAGGGGACAATTAAAGGGGTAAATTTAATTTAAATTAAGTTCATTTCCTTTAATTAAAGGAAACTAAAAAAGCATTTTTAATTTCCACATAATATTAAAGGTTTTTATGTTGAGATTAGAAATATTAGCCATTTACTCACACTTTTTAATTACCACATAACAGATAAATTCAGTTACTGCATTTTTTTTTAAAAGATTTATTTATTTATAATGTATACAATGTTCTGCCTGCGTGTACACCTGCAGGCCAGAAGAGGGTACCAGATCTCATTATAGATAAGCCCTAAACTAGAAACTACAATAAGTCAGAGACCTTTACTATTAGTTCAACCAATAAAAAAAAATGACATTTAGGGGGCTGGAGAGATGGCTCAGAGATTAAGAGCACTGGTTGCTCTTCCAGAGGTCCTGAGTTCAATTCCTAGCAACCACATGGTGGCTTACAACCATCTGTAATAAGATCTGGTGCCCTCTTCTAGCATGTAGGAACACATGCCGGCACAACACCATATGTATAATAAAAAAATCTTAAAAACAAAAGAAAACAAACAAACAAACAAACAAAAAACCTAGGAAGAAAAGACCTTAGAAATGACATTTAGTAGTTATTCAGAACCCCAGCTGAGTGCTATGCATAATGTGAGCTGCATTTTTGTTCATCTGGAGCTTATTTTTCTTCTGATATAAAGAGATAAAAGCAAAAGTGACAGATGGACACACATGCTTGTACCAAAAGGACTCTTAGAACAAAACGTTCAGATCTATAGTTGACTGACAACTTCAAAGATACAGAAAAGCTGTACCCTAGTTTTAATTATCATGGAATAGTTGAATTATTGAGGCAATCAAAAATTTAAAACTGCAATTCTGAATCTTCATTTGCATTATATTTAGGTTTCGTTCATGTTAACAAAATAACTAGAAACTAATTTTTTTTAAACAAAATGCTTTCTACAAAAGTGAAAGCAAACCTTTCCACTCTAACGGTGAGATCCTCTGCTGGTCTCTGGTTTGAACATCCATGAGGTTCCTGGGAGGGGTTGTCACAACCTGAGCATTCTCCTCCTTAATTATTAAAAGAAAACAAAGTAAGAATATTGAATGTAATGCAACTTGTAAAGGAATAAACCATCTGTTAGCCTTGTCTCTGGATACTAGGATGACAGAAATGCACCACTGTGCCTGATGGAATGCCAGACAAGCACTCCACCAGCTAAGCTAAGCCCTCAGCTTGGTTTGGGTTTATCAGGTGTAACTGCATTTGAAAGGCTTGATACTGTCTGTCTGGGATGGTATAGTGAGACCACCCCACGCCCTTAAATGTGAAGTGAAGGAATACTCTTCCTGTACCTGCTGTAGTATCTGACTTTGTGTCGGAAGCAGCTGGTGTCTTACAAAGCTCTGTGTGTCTGGACTCAGTATTTTCACATACAGCATTAGGTTCAAATGAGGCAGATGGGGTAGATACTGAACTTTCTGACTGGTTGTCATCTGTCACCGATGTTTCACCTTTTGATGAGTGCATCTCGGGAGAAAAGAAATTGGAACTTAATGGGACACTTCATAGCCATTTAATGGTAGATGAATTATGAACACACATACACACCCAGAGTAGAAATACTAAACCCTCAGTAAAGACAAACAATTCAATTACAAGCTGGCCAGGGCATAATTTTCCTTCTTCAGTCCTGGGGGATGAGCGCTATCTCCAGCCCATAAAAGGTTTTAAAGCAGAGGGACCGTCTGGCCAGGGGAGGGACTCAAGACACTTGCCAAGGCAAGGCAGACATTCTGATGGGCAACACCACACTCTGGACTGGAGAGCTCACTCCTGTCAAGGGCCCCATCACTGCAGGTGTTGACAACGCTGTTCCTCTGATAAACGGGCCACTGGCTGGGGTAATACTGCTTTATCAAGCTACAGGAATCAGAGGGCAGTTCTGTGCTACCTTCAGAGAATACCTATTGCTAAAAACTGAGCTATTCCAGGGCCTGAGATCAGAGAACATACACAGGGTGGGAAGCATCAACTGGCCTGCCACAGCCCTTGAGTGAGAAAGTCCAGACAGCTGTGGGGAGCAGGAGGGAAGGACTCCGTGGGTGAAGAGTGCAGGTGAGAGGAAACTGGCTTGGGCTAGGGAAAATGTTAAGAGAGATCCCTGCACACTCAGAGGCCAAAACCTGGAGCTTGATAGCTCTGAACTTGAGGCCAGTGTGGGACTCCAATTCCGGAGTCACTCTTCCTCTCTTCACTGCTGCATCTGAGAACTAAGGTTCGAGGAGTGTACTTGATACTCACTCACATAGGCATGCATCCCTCTAGAAGGGCGGCTGACACTCAGAAGCCCTGAGACACACAGGCAGGTCTTCACCTGTACCAATCTCAAGAAAACCACCTGTTGTTTCCTACACTCAAATAAATAACTAAATGAAAAAATAGCCTTGCACCCCAAAGTTCCAGAAAAATATGAACAATCCAAATCTTGAAGCAGTAGACAGCAAGAAATAATAATGATGAAATTAATGGCCGGGCATGGTGGTGCACGCCTTTAATCCCAGCACTCAGGAGGCAGAGGTAACTGGATCTCTGTGAGTTCAAGGCCAGCCTGGTCTACAAAGTTAGTCTTAGACAGTCACATAGAGAAATCCTGTCTTGAAAAACAAAACAAGACAAAAATTAGTAATATTTAATGAGAAAGGGGAGGTTACTAGAGAGCGTAATGAAATACAAAAAAAAAGACTTATTTCAAAAAACTAGAAAATCTCTGAGGCTGGAGAGATGGCTCCTAAGTTAACTGCTCTTGTAGAGGATTTGGATCACTCACATCAGATGGTCACAACCACCTACAAATTAGCTCCAAGGGATTCAATGCCCTCTGACCACCATGAACACCTGAATGCATGTGGTGCACATACATACAATCAGCCATATACGCACACAAGCAAAATAAAATATATGTATTTTTAAAACTGGAAGATCACCAGGCATGGTGATGCATGCCTTTGATTCCAGCACTTAGGAGGCAGAGGCAGGTGGATCTTTGAGTTTGAGATTGGCCTGGTCTACAAAGTGAGTTCTAGGACAGCCAGGGCTACACAGAGAAATCCTGTCTTGAAAAACCAAAATAAATAAATAAATGAATAAAATAAATATAAATAAATAAAACTGAAAAATCTAGACAAAATGGGAATTTCCCTGAACACCTATGATCTAGCAAAAATTAAATCAAGAAGATACAAACAATTTAAACAGATCCATAACAATTAATGAAATTGAGGCCAGAATTAAAAAAAAAAAAAATCTTCTACTGGGCCATGGTGGCGTATGCCTTTAATTCCAGCACTCCGGAGGCAGAGTTTGAGACCAGCCTGGGCTACATAGCGAGTTCCAGGACAGGCTCCAAAGCTACACATAGAAACTCTATCTTGAAAAACAAAACCAAAAGTTTTTTTGTTGTTGTTTTTTTTTTGTTTTTGTTTTTGTTTTTCAAGACAGGGTTTCTCTGTGTAGTTTTGCGCCTTTCCTGGAACTCACTTTGTAGACCAGGCTGGCCTCGAACTCACAGAGATCTGCCTGCCTCTGCCTCCCGAGTGCTGGAATTAAAGGTGTGCACCACCACCACCGCCAGGCAAAAAACACAATCTTAAAAAATAAAAAATAAAAATCAAAAAAGTAACCAACCAACCAACCAACCAACAACAAAGAAAAAGCTGGGGTTGGGGGGAGAGGGAGGCACACCTTTAATCCCAGCACATGGGCGGCAGAGGCAGCTAGCTGGGTTTCTGTGAGTGTTAAGTCAGTCTGGGCTACAGAGCTAGTTCCACAACAGCCAGGGCTATACAGAGAAACCTTGTCTTGAAACCTCCCACTCCCTAAAAAAAGTTCTGATTCCTTCTTACTTGCTGGACTTTGTGAATTCTTGTAACAAGTTCATCTGCAGAAACACTCCCTGCTATTACTTCCAAAGGGATTCCGCTGTCTCCTATAAAGAAACTGGATGGAACACAGACTACAGGATCTGTACACGTTAATTAAGTCTAATAGTTCATGTATGAAACAAGAAGCTTTGTAAAATATAATAAAGCAAAACACATCATCTTAGTGGATTTTACAATGTTCCTCACCCCAATTACCATATCATGCCTCTAGTGCATGTGATATGTAAAATGATTTATGGTTTGTTTGGCATATTGGAGTGAAAATGTATTTCATTTTCCTACATCATTCTATCTAATTTGCCTCTTGCCACCTGCTTTTAACATTTCAACCAAATTATTCCATACTGCTCTTCAGATATTCACATTAAAAAAGAAAACATTGGTTTTCCATATGGCAGCTCACAACTGTCTGTAATTCCAGTTCCAGGGGACCCAATATCCTCACACAGATATACATGCAGGTAAAACACCAATGCACAGAAAATTTTTTTAATTAATTAATTAAAAAAATACAAAACAAAACAACAACAATAACCAGGATGATCCTGCAATTCTGCAAGACCATTAAAAACAAAAAAAACAAAAAACAAAAAAAAAACCAAAAAACCCATCAAAAACATAAACATTGGGGACTGGAGAGAAGGCTCAGAGCACTTAACTGGTTTTCCAGAGGACCCAGGTTCAATTCTCAGCACCCACGTGGCAGCTCACAGTTGTCTCAAACTAAAGTTCCAGGGGACCTGACACCCTCACCCGGGGAGACATACATGCAGGCAAAACTTCAATGCACATAAAGTAAAAATTATTAAAAAAAAGAAAAACATCTACTTTGCCATTAGCTACAATGTATTACGTCAAAAGACTGTAACATTACTTCTACCAAAAGATGTTTTCTTAAATAAAACTAAATTCTAAATTTTTTAATTAAAAAAAGAAAAGCAAACATAATATATATGAAACCAATTCTTCAATGAAAGGATACAAATCTGTGAAAATTGCAGACAGGCTTCACTGTAAAAAAACAAAATTAAGAGAAAAATCATAATATGAATTCAACTATTTCCCAAATACTGGGTTGCTTTCATTAAATTTACTATACTAATTACAAGTATATTTTAAAAATTACTAGTTGTCATAGCAATAAGCTAGAAGGACAGAAATAAGAATTTTATTTTATTTTATTTATTTATTTTTAGTTTTTCGAGATAGGGTTTCTCTGTGTAGCTTTGCGCCTTTCCTGGAGCTCACTTGGTAGCCCAGGCTGGCCTCGAACTCACAGAGATCCACCTGCCTCTGCCTCCCAAGTGCTGGGATTAAAGGTGTGTGTCACCACAGCCTGGCAAAAATTTTATTTCACAAGACATTTTTTGTTCATTTTAATTGTTGTTTCATAATTTCCAGATTAAACAATCCTTTCTTCTCATAACCCACAAAGTGATGGCTGGGTTTACAAGTTAAAAATGTCTGTCTTGCTGGGTGTGGTAGTATCCACCTTTAACCCTAGTGCTAGGGAGGCAGGGGTGGGAGGACTTTTATGAGTTCAACGCCAGTCTGGTCTATTCAGTGAGTTCTAGAACAGCCAGAGCTACATAGTGAGATCCATGGGGGTGGGGGGAGACACAAGACAAAAAGAATATGTCGTGTTGCTTCCTTAATAGAAATATACTTAAATAAAATCTTGGGGGCTGGAGAAATAGCTCAGTGGTTAAGAGAATGAGCAGCTCTTCCAGAGGACCATGTTTGACTTCTAGTACCCACATGGTGGTTCACAATCATCTGTAACTCCAGTTCCAGGGGATACAACGCCCTTTTCCTTGGGCACTGTACGCACATGATGCAGACATACATGGAAATACTCATATAATGCACATAAATCTTTAAAAAACCTTAGCCTTTCATAAGATATGGTGACATAACATACTAACTACTCTGTGATAACAAGGATGAAAACACCTAAATGTCCATTAGGAAAACCGGTCTAAGAGAATTAATGGGGAAAAGGTATAGAAAGTGGTCAAATACCATCATTTCGACAAAAAAAGGTCAGAGGGCCACTGAGACGGTTCACTGGGTAAGGCAGCTGCGGAGCAAGCTGAACAATCTGAGTTAAATCTCCAGACCATACAGGAAGATGGAAGAGAACCAACTCTACCAAGGTATCTACATGTGTGCTATTATGTATGTGTTCCTTACCCTATGATAATAATAAAAAAATTTAAAATTGGAAAATATATATTTTTTTAATTCAATTTTTGTTTTTTTTGTTTTTTTTGTTTTTTTTGAGACAGGGTTTCTCTGTTCTCTGTGTAGTTTTGGTGCCTGTCCTGGATCTCGCTCTATAGCCCAGGCTGGCCTCGAACTCACAGAGATCCGCCTGCCTCTGCCTCCCGAGTGCTGGGATTAAAGGCGTGCGCACCCCCACTGCCGCCCGGCGGAAACTGTACTTTAATCATTTACTTAGCACCAGTAAAGAGCCCCGTGGTCAGGATAGGAGAGAGGGCTCAGGTAACAGGAAAGCACATGCCTAGCATGTGTTATCCCTCAATTCAACCACTAGTAAAACACATGAATGCCGCTTACACACACAGTCGGGAGTAAGAGAGACTTTTCAGAGTAGTTAATTAGATACTGAACAAAGCCAGTAACCTCATAATTCCCAAGTACTGCTATAAATCAAAAACAACATGTTGGAGAGATGGTTCAGCAATTAAGAGAGCTTGCTGCTCTTCCAGGAGATTCTAGTTAGACGGCAGTACCCACATCAGGTGCCTCACAAATACCTACAACTCTACTTTCAGAGGACCCGAGACCCATTTCTGCTCTGCAGAGACACTGCATGCACCTGGGGCATACATACATACATACATACATACATACATACATACACTCAGGCAGGCACATACACACACACACACACACACACACACACGCACACACACACACACATACACACACACACACACACACACACACACGAATAAAAATAAACAAAATAAAACATAAGCTATATAGTTCAGTAATATAATACAGGTCTGCTTTATGCTACTTTTGTTAATATGAAACAATGTAAGTAAAAGTTTTATGAGCTTACAGGTAAATTTCTGAACATTCATGTATTTAATGTGTGTGTATGTGCACTACATGTGGGTCTGATGTCCACAGAGGCCAGAAGTGGGTATTGGATCCTTTTTTTTGGTAATCCCTGGAACTGGAATTACAGTAGTTTTGAGCCTCTGTATGGGTGCTGTTAATTGAACCCAGGTCCCTTCGGAAGAGTAGCCAGCGTGCTTAACTGGACCATCTCTTCGGCCCTCTGAACCTTTTTATTTAACAATGTTTTTCCAAGCATGTTATCTATTTTGAGATGAATATTGAAAAGACATTTGTAACAGTTAATAAATTAAAGATCTTACAGTCTGAAAATTATTGCCAGGCTGAAATCTAAAATCCAAATCAGCTGGGAGGATGAGACAGGAGAACAAGTTCTAGACTAGCTTGGGCTACTGAATGAGTTCAAGCCCACCTTATACAACTTTGTAAGCCACTGTAGCCAAGTAAAATGGCAGGTATGGTGACCCACACGCATAATCTCAACACTTAGGAGGTAGAAGCAGGAGGGTCAGTAACTCAAGGTCAGCCTTAGCTACATAGCAAGTTTGAGGCCAATTTGGGTAACACCAGTTTCGTCTCAAAACACACACACACACCAATAAAAAGGACGACAGAGAATAAAACAAATGTCTGTTTAACAGGAATTATGAGGTCCTATAAATGTCTTTATTCTCTTTGACTTATTTCTTTATGTGTGTGTGCACACACTCATGAGTGCATACACCCCATGTGCATATGTGGAAATCAGAGGATAATTATAAGAGTCGGTTCTCTACTTCCAGCATGTGCGTTCTGGGGAATCAAACTTGGGTCACCAGGCTTGGTGGCAAGTGACTTTACTCAGTGTGCTATCTCACCCTCCTCATTCCTTTGAAATTAAATGACTCCATTCCCAAAAGAGAGTCCAAAAGATATGGAAAAGCACTTGTTGCAGATTCAACCTAATCTTTAGAGTCACTTCCAAGTTCTTCCAACCTAGACACTACAAATCTTTTTCAGACAGTAATTTTTTTCACATTCGTTTATTTATGTAATATATATGTGTGTGCATATGTAGGCAGACATGTGCACACCGTAGAAGTCAGAGGACAACTTGTACAAGTTGTCTCTCTCTTCCCACCATGTGTGACCTGGGGACTGAACTCAGGCTGTCAGGCTTGGTGACAAGTGCCTTTACCCGCTGAGCTGTTCTGATAGCCCCCCCATCATACTTTTTGTTACATGCTACATGGATGTGAGGTGGACAAGATAAATTAACTTTTTTTTAAAATCAAGGTGTAATAATGAATTTGAAAATGGTAACCAGAAAATATTAATTGCCGTGAAAATATTAATTTTGACTTATAACTTCTTTATAATAAAGTTTAAATAGTAATCATAACAAAATAACTTAAATTCCCATAACTGGGTGCAGTGGTATACTCAAAAGCAATAAAAAAATAATTTAAGTCCCCAATATATCTTAGTGCCTTAGTGTGGTGATATTTTATTTGTATGTTAATAAATAAAGTTTGTTGGGGATCAAGGGAACAGCAAGCCATTTTAAGTAAACACCAAAGTCAGGCAGTGGTAGCACATGCTCTTACTCCAATCACTTGGCAGGCAGGGTCTCTGTGTGTTCAAGGCCATACTAGGGAAGCGTGATAACACACGCCTTTAATCCCAGTACCAACCATAGAGACCTGGAGGTCTGTACAGACAGTGACAAGGAAGTGAAGTAAAAGCCACTGAGAGGGCAGAACAGCAAGGCAATAAAGGCATGGGTAGACAGGAAGTAGCTCACTTTTGGAAGCTGCAGCGTGGTGAGGTAAGGTTAGCTGGTGGCTATTCCTATTTCCCTGATCTCTAAGGCTTTCACTCCTATATTTGGATCCGTGTTTTTTATTTAATGAGACTGTTTAGAAATTTGTCTATACCATAGATATGTGTACCCATAAAATTAACATTTTTTTAAAATTTATTTATTTAATGTATATGAATGTTCTATCTGCATGTACAATTTTATGCCAGAAGAGGGTATCAGTTCCCACTACAGGTGGTTGCGAGCCACCACGTGGTTGCTGGGAATTGAACTCAGGACCTCTGGAAGAACAGGCAGTGCTCTTAACCTCTGAGCCATCTCTCCAGCCCAAAATTAACATTCTTAATAGTCTAAGAGTATCCTCATAATAACAGACCATTACTACAAAATAAAACAGTAACGAAACATTAAAGCATAAGCGTACCTTTTGGTGTCGATTTTAATTGCAACGAAATTGTTTGCAGACGCTGCTGTCACTTTCTCATCTTCCCAGCTGGCAGCCATCTGTGTGGACTGCTCATCGTCACCTGAGAGAACATTTCAAGAACTCTTAAAAAAAACGCCAAGGCCAGGACTGCTAATTCTAAATTCTTTCCCCTGTGAAACTAGAACTCCAAATAAAATATAACCCACAAATATTTTTCTTCCAAATTTTATTTTATTTTTTGGTTTTTCGAGACAGGGTTTCTCTGTGTAGCTTTGCGCCTTTCCTGGAACTCACTTGGTAGCCCAGGCTGGCCTCGAACTCACAGAGATCCACCTGCCTCTGCCTCCCGAGTGCTGGGATTAAAGGCGTGCACCACCACCGCCCGGCCCAAATTTTATTTTTTATTTTATGTGTATAAGCACTTTGCCTTGCATACACCTAAGAGCATCACAGTATGTAATGAATGCCTAAGAAGGCCAGAAGATGGTTTTGGAACCCCTGGAAATGGAGACACAGACAATTGTGAGCTGCCATGTGAGTGCTGGGAACAAAACCAGTTGTCAGTAAGAGCAGCAAATGTGTTTCTCCTTCTTTCCTTTTTTTTTTTACTTCCCCCTGAGACGGTTTGTATGTGGTCCTGGAGCTCACTGTTTCTGCCTCCCAAGTGCTAGGATTAAAGGCATGCTCAGCCACACCTAGTTTAGCAAGTCCTCTCTTAACTTCATCAAACTTGAAAATTGATCCTTCTGAAGCTTGGCTGTGGTAAAGTGCTTGTCTTGAATGCACAACGCCCTTGGTTTGATTCCCAGCAGAGCAAACATACAAATGGGCCCCAAAAAATTTATCTATAACTTCAGCTGGCTACTTAAAAATACAAATGTAACTACTACTTATAACTTCCACTGCTACCACCTTGAGCAAAGTTAGCAGAGGTCACCCACACAATTACAGTAGCCTAAACGGTTCTTCCCCACTGAATCTTTTTTTTTTTTTTTTAAATATTTCTTTACTTACTTTTATTTTGTGTGTGTTACATTTACATATACATATACATGTATATGTATATATGTATATATATATATATATATCTCACATGTATGTCTAGTACTCAAAGAGGCCAGAAGAGACTGAGTGGTGGTAGTGCACACTTTTAATCCCAACACTCAGGAAGCAGAGTCAGGCAGATCTTCTGAGTTCGAGGCCAGCCTGGTCTACAGAGTGAGTTCCTGCATGGCCAGGGCTACACAGAGAAACCCTGTCTGGGGGGTGGGGTGGGAGGCCAGAAGAGGGCATCAGATGCGCTGGAATTGGAATTATGGAGTTAAGCTGCCATGCTATGCTGGGAGCTGAACCTGAGTCCTGTGAAAGAAGAACAAATGCTCTTGGCTTGTTCACTCCCACTAGGGTGTCTGTTCTTACACAGCAATTGGTTGTCATGTAGCTTCTGAGAACTGAACTTAGGGCCTCTATAAGAGCAGTAAGTGCTCCTAACCACTGAACCATCTCTCCAGCACCACTTAACATTAAAAAGGTTTTAAAAATTAACTATACTATAAAAAAACTTGGACATAAAAACCATCACAGGTTACCCACTTTCTAATACACTATGTATCTTAATTATCTTTAGTGTTTAATGTCTTTCTCTCCCAAATAGAAAAGATTCAAGGAGGGCAAAGACAGTTTTTCATGTTATCTTAAGATGGAAATCTCGCCAGGTGGTGGTGGCACACGCCTTCAATTCCAACACTCGGGAGGCAGAGCCAGGCGGATCTCTGTGAGTTAAGTTTAAGCCCAGCCTGATCTACAGAGTAAGATCCAGGACAGGCTCCAAAACTATACAGAGAAACCCTGTCTTGAAAAACCAAAAAAAAATGAAAATCCCTACAACAGAACTTGCATCTAGGCATAAAGCAGGTGTCTAGTACAGTAAGCATACAGGCATGCCTACAATACTTGACTACACATCTGAATGAGATAAGAGCCATGAAAAATTTGGACATGGAAATGGGACAGATTGAAACCAACTAAAAATACCCTTCTTAACAGGCTCATGGAAGTTACAACCAAGAATAAAGGAAAGTTGCTATTTGTAAATGAGAGCATTCCAAATGAAAATGTTTCCAGAGACAATGGAGTTGAAAGAAATAATAAATTCCCAAGCAAATGACTCTGCTATGAACCTAGAAAATAGCTATTTAGGAACATTCTTTCTCCAGTCACTTTAAGGAGGCAGTAAAGAGTGAGAAGTGTGATGCAGTCTTTCATTCACTCACTATTTTATTCTACTTCCGTTCATTTGTTCAGTTCATAGGCATTGGGCTTGTGTACTAGATATAAAATAAACACTGTTCTCAGCACAGCTTAAAGTCTAATATGTATTTTATATATTTATATTTATGTTACTTATCCAAACAAGTAGACAACTACGAACACTTAAAGCAGTAATTGCTATGAATGAGAGTGTTTGAGTTTGGGAAGACAGTTCAGTTAGTAATAAGAAGATCTGAGTTTGATTCCCAGAATGTGAGCACACATACAAATAAAGAAAATCTCTTTATCATGATCAGAGAAGCGTTCTCTGAGATGACAGGGTCTCTCTACATGGCCCTTGATGTCGTGGATCTCACTATGTAGACCAGGCTGGCCTTGAACTCCCAAGTGCTGGGATTAAAGACATGCATCATCATACCTATCTCTAAGTTGACAATTAAGGTGGACCAAAGAAAGAATGAGCCACACTAAGTACAGAAAAGTTCACCATACAGAAAGAATACACGTACAGAGAAAGGTCTGTGTGGCTGGGAAAATAATAAACAATGGAGAACACGAGGCAATGGAACTGAAAAGTTAATGTAGGCTACCCACAGCGTGGATTATCTAACAGAATGTACAATGGTGACATTTAGCTGGAAACCCTGGGGGAGAATAACAAATGAAGGCAATAAACATATTTAAGCTTGAGCCAATCCTAAGAAGGAGACTACATTTTGGTTTTTCTTTTTCTTTATAAAGCTGCTGTCTTTCATTCCCCACCCATACTGACTGGCTAGGTTAGTGTCTCAATGTCACATTCCCTCTGACACTGTCTGTTCCTAACTCAGCCTTGTGATGGCAGCAGTAGCTGAGGGAAATCCTCGATGAGAGGCTTCTTAATACTTACTAAGTTCCACTAGAACACGAGTTGCCATTGTCAGTATCTTTAGAGGCTTATTTTTAATCAAATTATCAAGCACATTATAAAATTAGATGACCCTAAGATTTTAGGAGAACATATGCTGTACTTGGAGGACACTTAAAAGTGTGCAAACAAACTCCGAAGCACAGACAGCTGCCTTCTTCCAGCCTGACCATCCAACCTAAGGAATCTCAACTGCTCCAACCGTACGGGCTTTGTGGTCTGTGTCAGTCAAAGAGGGCAGCCAACAGTACCGGACATGAACAATTTTCAGCCTGCCTTATAACATCACGGACTAGACAGACATCTTTGCTTCTGCCTCCTCATCAGATTTTGTACTGTCTTTATATCTTTTAGTTCAAACAGCTAAAACTGGAAATTCTTGTTAATTTGGTTGAATTATTTCTAGTTTCTAACACAACTCTACAATTGTTTAATTTTTATTTAAGTATTAAATGAATCACCTAATTCATGAAAATTATATTAAACAACGCCAGATGTAGTAGCCCATGCCTGAAGTCTTAGGTACTTGGGAGGCTGACGCTAGGGGGATTACTAAGTCCAGGAGTTGGAGGGCAGCCTGGGCAATAGCAAGACCTAGCCTCTGAAAAAAAAGGAAACAATTTCATGAAATAAAAACTTGCCTAAAACATTTTCCTGGAATAATTTTTAAAAAAATATATACTTGGCCGGGTGGTGGTGATCCCAGCACTGGGGAGGCAGAGGCAGGAGGATCTCTGTGAGTTTGATGCCAGCCTGGTCTACAGAGTGAGTTCCAGAACAGCCAGAACTGTTGAGACAGAGAAATGTCCTTTATGTGTCTGTGTGTGTGTCACATATGTGCAGGAGGCTGTGGAGGTCAGAAGATGCCTTAAATCCCCTAGACCTGGAGTTGGAGATGGCTGTGAGCTGCCACATGTCCTCTGCAAAAGCAGTAGACGCTCCTAACCACTGTGCCATCTCTCCAGCCCGATGTCGTGTGTGTGTGTGTGTGTGTGTGTGTGTGTGTGTGTGTGTTTAATCCCCTTGCCTCTACCTCCCACGTTCTAGGCTGTGAATAATTCTTTGAACACTCTTGAAACCTCTTCCTCTCGCTATAGCTAGCTTTTTCATTTTTTAAGAAGTTGAATTTTTTTAGGGCTGGAGAGGTGGCTCAGAGGTTAAGAGCATTGGCTGTTCTTCCAGAGGTCCTGAGTTCAATTCCCAGCAACCACATGGTAGCTCCCAACCATCTGTAATGAGATCTGGTGCCCTCTTCTGGAATGTAGACAGAACACTGTATGTGTAATAAATAAATAAATCTAAAAAAAAAAATTATTAAAAAAAAAAAAGAAGTTGAATTTTTTTAAAGGTTGGTTTATTACTAATGGGATCTCAGATCAAGAAAACCGTAAGTTCTGAATGTGTTCTTCAAGTTATGAACAAAGCTCTAGGGCCCAGGCATGTATAGCCCGTGTCCTTGAGTCAAAGCATAAGAGAATAGCTATGGGGGGCTGGAGAGATGGCTCAGTGGTTAAGAACACTGACTGTTCTTCCAGAGGTCCTGAGTTCAATTCCTGGCACCCACATGGCAGTTCACAACTGTCTGTAAGTCCAAGATCTAACACCCTCACACAGACATACATGCAGAAAACATAAAATAAATATATTTTTTTTTTAAAAAAGAGAATAACTATGTCTATGGTACAACATAAACTATCTTGAGGACTATTTGTGTGACTTGGTTGGGATTTGGGTGGTGGCGGCGTTAACTTGATTCTGAGGTTCTAAGGTGTGAACTCTGTAGACAGCTGTGTCATGTCACAGTGTCAAAAGATGGGACCTACCTGTTAGGTGCTACCAGAGTGTTGCTGCTCTATGATCCCAGTGTCTATACATTCTTAGAGCAACATTCATCCTACTTTGTGTTGGGACGACCTAGCTAAAACTCTAGAAAAACTAACTGTGTTTTGGAAGAGGTTAAGGGACAGACTCTACTGTCTGTCCATTCTTAACAGTATTTCTGCAAACATTCAATAGCTGCTGATATTCTAAATATATCTACTACCAGCAAATCCCATTAAAGTTAACTGAGGAGTATGGATATATGCAAAAAAGCGCTATAAAAGTGTAAGAGTGTAAGACTTCAAGTATTTCTACAGCTTCCCAATATTTATTAATCAAATCTAGCAATTTAGACTAGGGATGTAGTTCATTGGCAGAGCAATTACTTGGCATGAATGAAGCCCCAGGTTTGGACTTACCCATGAAGGGAAGTTTTTTCTTTCAAGTTAACTGCTACCTTAGTACTTTTTGGGAATGTTTAACTATCATCAATCGCATATTGTTAAAAAAAAAAAAAACATGGATGCCGCCGGGCAGTGGTGGTGCATGCCTTTAATCCCAGCACTCGGGAGGCAAAGGCTGGCGGATCTCTGTGAGTTCGAGGCCAGCCTGGTCTAGAGTGAGATCCAGGACAGGCACCAAAAACTACACAGAGATACCCTGTCTTGAAAAACTAGGGCTGGAGAGATAGCTTAGTGATTAGAAGCACTAGTCACTCTTCCAAAGAACCTGGGTTCAATTCCCAAACCCATGTAATGGCCTACAATCATATTAAAATCTCATAAACCTATTGACCTCATACTATAGTGTCATATTCTTTCATTCTTATGTGCTATTGTCCTTACTGGTTTACAAGACTTACATATTTAAAGTATAATACCACTCCAATAGACTTTAAAGGATTTATGCTCTAATTAACAGCAAGTATCAAGCTAAAAATTCAGCATAACAAAACAATCAGACATTTACATTTTAAGGCTGAATCAAATGCATATTTCAGTCATTTTTCTTCACAGAAATGGACAAAGTTATAGAACGACTAAGAGATGTGGGTTAACTACGAGTAAAATGTTACTAAACAAAAGTAGGTGAAGAAATACACTTCAGGAGCTGGAGAGATGCCTCAGCAGTTAAGAGCAAGCACCACAGGCTGCTCTTCCAGAGGGCCCGGTTCAATTCCCAGCACCCACATGGCAGCTCAAAATGTCTGAAACTCCAGTTGCAGGACTTTTGACACAGTCCCACAGACATGCATGCAGGCAAAACACCAGTGAACATTAAAAAACAAAAAAACAAACAAACAAACAAACAAAAAAACCACTTCAAATTAACAGTTGTCACACAAACTGGTCCGTATTAAGAAGAACGTAGAAAACTACAAGAAGCAGCTGGTTGACTGCAAATATACAAGACTTCAGCAATAAAACAGATTATGGAACAAAATAATCTAGAGACATTGGGTAAATGAGTTAGCATATGTCTGGAAAACTAGACTTGATGTTGGAAGGGGGTAAGAATCACGATTGAATATGTACTTTTAAAATTGTTAAAAGTGTGTAATTAATATATATAAACTTGTAATAAAGCAGTGATTGCATCTTAGATTCCCCTCCTGGCGCTATTATAAAAGATTACGCCTCTGGGAAGCTTAAGTTTATGTTTCAGAAACATTCTAAGGCAGCTACTGTGGACATCAGGTGGTTTCTTTGTGGCTTACCGATGACACAGCTTTCTTGACAGCTCACAACTAACGAGATCCAACTGTCTGCCTAGTGGCCCGTCCCAATCCCACCTGAACACCAAGACTTAAAAGGACGTCCAAGCTCCCTGGGCAGGGGACCCCACAGGACCGAGGGGGCAGCAGGGTGGGGGGAGTCTCGGGGGTCTGCCTGCGACAACCCGACTGCCAGGGCCTGCAGGGCTCGTCTCCTCGCTGGGATCGGTGTCTGCGGACAGGGCCTGAACTGCGCTTCCCACACAGAAGCGGGGTGGGGGTCACGCCGGCGGCCCAAACAGAGCCAGAGGAGCCCCAGCCCGCCGCCCGAAGAAGCGGAGCAAGCCCGGAACCAAGCAACATACACCACCCCCCCCCCGGTCCCGATCGGAGCCGAGCGGACCCGAGCCGACCTGGCGACCGGGTGAGGCTGCCCGAGCCCAGCCGCCCCGCGGGTCCTCCCACCCGGAGGGCCCGACGCTAACGAGCACCCAGAACAACCCAGAAGCGCTCTCTCGGTGCCTCCCGGGCCCGCTGCCCACTCACCTGCCACGAACACCACGAAGACGGCGCCGCTCCTCTTGGCAGACGCGATGGCCGCCGGGATGGCGCCTTGGAACCACAGCATCGCTCCCCGCAGGCCCCGGCGCTCGCTCGCTCGCTCGCTCGGTGTGGCGTCGCCGCGGCCCCACGGCCGGCCCCGCCCTCCTCGGCTTCCGGCCTCGCGGCCCCGGGGACACCACCGGCCCGTCCGCCGCTTCGTCTGAGGATCCGGCTCCTCACCGGCTCCTACGCCCGAAAGCGGCCCCCCCCCGCCCCGGGGACGCGCACGGGAGCGCGCGAGGCAGAAAAACACGCCCCCTGCACCCCCCCGTGTCACGTGACCGCGCGCGTCTTCGGGGCCGCGCGCCCCGGGGCCTTATGGGTTAGGTAAGCCCGTCTAGGCGCGCGCCCGCGAAGCCTCGGGTTCCGAGTCCAGGAAGTGAAAGGAGGCCTCGGGAAGGATGACTAACCGCTACGGCGCTACGGCGCGTTGGCGTCGCCTGCAGCGAGGCTCTCTGGGAATTGTAGTCTTTGGAGGCTTGTTTATTTCCTTGTTGTAGAACTATGAACGGTGGTTCCCAGGCACGACAAAAGGGGGCAGTAGGGAGCGCCACGACGTTGTAAGGATAAATGCTAGATAGCGAGCTGCTATCACGCTCTGACGTGTGGAGGCAATCTGTTCCACAAAGAAATAAAAAGAAGCTTTACAGGGGTTCACCGGAAGCCTTTGGCTTCTATTTAGTTTGACCCTGTGAAAAACACAGGATTCAGAGGGGCGTGGTGGCGCATGCCTTTGGTCCCGCCACTCAGAGGCAGAGGTGGGTGAATCTCTGAGAGCTGGAGGCCAGCCTGGTCTACATGGTGAGTTCCAGGACAGCCAGGATATGGGAAGAAATCCCGAATCAAAAACCAAACAAAGGAAAGAAGAAAAAGACTGGATAAAGGCCATAACCCCCCTTACCTGAGGGGAGGTACTTGCAGAATACTGGCCTTCGGGGATATAATGGGCATTGATTAACAGGATCATGTTCTAAAACCTCTAGCCACTATGCTATTGAAACAACTTATTTATTTATTCATTATTTATTTATTTAATTTATTATTTATTGTTGTTGCTATTATTATTATTACTTGGTTTTTCGAGACAGGGTTTCTCTGTGTTGTTTTGGTGCCTGTCCTGAAACTCACTCTGTAGACCAGGCTAGCCACCATCGACTGGCTTCTTTTCCCTTGAGTGAGAAAGGTGTAAAGAAAATTGTCTATATGGAGTAAAATCAACTTGCCCATAGGCCAGTAAGAAAATAACTTGAACCAGGCGGTGGTGGCACACACCTTTAATCCCAGTACAAGGGAAGCCAGGCAGGCAGGTTTCTGTGAGTTCAAGGCCAGGCTGGTCTACAGAGCGACATCCAGGACAGGCTCCAAAGCTACACAGAGAAACCCTGTCTTGAAAAACCATAAAAGAAGAAAAGAAAATAACTTGGTAACTGTGCATATGAAACAAAAATGGAAGATAAAAACATTTGCATTTGTCCTAGCTGCATTCAAACATCAAGTTTTTTTTTTTTTTTAAATGTAAACTACCGTGACATTCCTCTTCTGCTTCGAAGGCAGATACAAGTGAATAACACAGAACAGTATTAGTGGCAAGATGTGGGGCAATAACAAGGGGTTAAGCCCATAAAGTCTGTAAACAAAGCCCAGGTCATGAATACCTCCATTTGTAATCAACATAACCCTGTACAAATTTCCTAACCTCTCTGACAGTTGAGTTGCCTCACTGGACAATTGGAGCCCTGAGGGAACCTGCCCTTTAGGCTATGTGATTACACAGAAAACCTTGTAAGTGCTTAGCAAGTACTTGGTAATTAAGTGCTTTACAGGTGTTAGGTAGGGTTCTGGATGCCTGCCCAAATCACGTTTAAGAAAACTATGCATGTACTTTTCAGAATTCAAAGCTTTTGTTTTGCTAGATCGTTTCTCAGTTTAATCACTGGACAAATACTTGTTGAGAAATGCATTGGTGGGGAGCTGGAGAGATGGCCAGTGGTTAAGAGCACTGACAGCGCCAACAGAGGACCTGGGTTCAGTTCCCAGCACCCATGTGGCAGCTCACAGCTGTTTGTAATTCTAAGGTCTGGTATACATGCAGGCAAAACACCAATGCACATAAAATAAAAATTAGTGTGGCTGGAGAGATGGCTCTGTGGTTAAGAGCACTAGCTGTTCTTCCAGAGGTCCTCAAAAACATCTGTAATGAGACCTGGCACCCTCTTCTGGCCTGCAGAATAAATAAATCTTTTTTTTTTTTTTTTTTTTTTTTTTTTAAGAAATGCATTAGTGGTGTGGAGGAGGTATTATTAAAAGCAGTAGATGGTCTGTCTCAAGGATCACATTCTGATGGGTAACAAAACATTAAGCAATGAATTGGCCAATTACTCTCGCAATTGCTGCTGTAACAAATGCTGAGAAGAGGAACTACAGGATATTATTAATTTACATCAAGTCATTAATTATAGTTTACCAGAAATAGCCTCATGTGAGACTGAAATGCACCACTGGAGAAGCTGGCTACTTGGAGGGAGTAGTATTTCAATATGAAGAAAGGGGCTCGGTGGAGGGAGGCTCAGTGTGCAGAGGCACACATTACTCTGGCAGAGGACTTGAGTTCAGTTCCAAGTACCCACAGTAGAGGGCTCACAATAGCCTGGAACTCCAGCTGCAGGGGATCTCACAACTTCCTTTGGCTTCTGTGGACACCTGCATACATGTGCACATAACACACACACACACACACACACACACACACACACACATACACGTAATTAAGAAAAATCTTTCTTTTTTGTTAACTTAACTGGAGAATGCTAGGTGAGAAGGTTAAATGTTTCAGGCAGAAGGTAAATGCAGAAACAATGCTCAAATTTTTGTGCTCTGAATGCCCACTCAAGTCATTTTGTTTGTGTGCACTTGTGTGAGCATGTGTGTGGAAGCCAACAGTATTTCAGCTGTCATTCCCCAAGAACCATTCACCTTATTTGTTGGGGATAGGGTCTCTTATGGGCCTGAAGCTTGCCAAGCAGACCAAGCTGGCTAACCAGCAAGGCCCAGGTATCTGCTGTGGAGGGGACCCAAAACAGCTTGACCACACAGCTGCCATGACAGGCTTACTGGCAGGCAACACCCAGATCCAGGAAAAGCCTTAAGCTAATACCACCCAGGGATCCACCCAGGGATGAGGAAATACCTGACATCCCAAACATTGCAACCATTAGATAAGGTGGCCAGATGTCCCAGAGTCTAGCACACACCTATTTTTGTTTTACAGATACACCTAGACAGTTGTCAACCAATCAGGGTCCTGAACCCTGGAAATCCCCTCACCCCAACCTCTGCTATGATAAAGACCCCAAACCACCTGAGCTCAGGGCTCTCTGCTCTCACCACTCTGTCGGTCAGAGAGACCAAGTCTCAGAGCTTGAACATAATAAAGGCTCTTTGCTTTTACATGCGGGATTCAGTCTCCATGGTGATCTTTTTGGGGTCCCCAAGATCTGGGCATAACATCTGCCCGTTTCAGGCTCCCCAGAATTGGCATTACCAATCATCAGGTTTTCTGGTTTGTTTGCTACCCTCCAGATAGCTCTGACTGTCCTGGATCTTGCTCTGTAGACCAAGCTGGCCTTGAACTCACAGAGATCCACCTGCCTCTGCTTCCTGAGTGCTCGGATTAAAGGTGTGTGCCGCCGCCGCCGCCGCCGCCGCCGCCGCCGCCGCCGCCGCCGCCGCCGCCGCCGCCGCCACCCACCACCCACCCCGACTTGCTTTGTGTGTTCCCATCCCCCCCCCCAATAGGGTTTTTCTGTGTAACTTTGGAGCCTGTCCTAGAACTTGATCTGTAGACCAGGCTGGCCTCGAAACTTACAAAAATCCGCCTGCCTCTGCCTCCTGAGTGCTGGGATTAAAGGTGTGCTGCGCCGCCACTGCTCCACTTGCCTTCCTTTTTTTTTTTTTTTTTTTTTTTTAAATGGGTTCTGGGGATCAAATTCAGGTCACTATGCTTATACAGCAAAAACACTTTACCCACCCACCATTTCCCAACCTACCCAAGTTGTATTTTTCTTACTTGACAGATGAATGCAACAGAATAGCGAAAGGGGGTGTGGATGCAAGGGGTTCTGCTCCATACAGTCATTTAAGAATTCAGGACTTTGGAATTATAACCTGTTTTGTATGTTCCAAAAAAAAAAAGTGGAAAATGCTGAAGGACCACTGAACTCGATGTTGTATTTACATATCTTTATCTGTATAAAATGATTGTAAATGTCTGTTTAAAAAGGGGAAGTGCAAATGTGAATTTAACAAGTTGTAGATTTTCAACACTGTACACAAACTCCGTTACAAATAAATATTTATGCTTCTAAAAAAAAATTCAAGACTTCCTCACTTTTGTAGTGTTCTTTAAATGTCTATTAGATGTCTATCGGCAATTTGCAACTTCTCCAGATGGTCCTAAGAGCTTGTGAGCAATGTAGAGTCAGTCTGCAAGCCTTTCTGCACTGTGTGAGGCCCTCTAGTGGTACTAATAATTACTAGTTTCCACCTCCACTGTTAGCAATGGCCCAGAGACACTTGGAAGAGGCCCACCTAGCTGCATGAGATTGGAATAACAGTCTGGCCATGTGCCAGGGTTTAAAGACCACACTACATCTCAGTTTGGTGTAGAAAAAAAAAAAATCTTTGCCACAGACTAGAAGAATTCCAGTTTGAAGTAGCTACCATTGTATAGAACCCTGGAGATAGAACATGTCATAGTTCAGTTTGACCAGAGCCTTAGCAGGAAGAGAACAAGTTACCACCTGACCAGGATAGCAAAAAACCCAGTGTGGTGGTGCACATCTGTAATACCTGCCCTTGGGAAGTAGAGGCAGGCAGATTGGGAGTTCAGTTTTCCTTGGTTACATGAGTTCAAGGCCAGCCTGGGCTGCATGAAACAATATCAAAAATAGCAACAGAAGGTCAGGAGGGGAGCAAGGACCCCAGCTGGCAAAACCTAGGAGGATTTGTTTTTTAAAAAATCTTTTTAAATGTCTGTGCTTTTTTTTTTTTTTGAATGTATGTGTACATACCCACAAGTCCAGAAGAGAGCTTCAGATTCCCTTGGAGCACAGGATGTGGTGGCATAGTCTTTAATCCGAACACTCAAGAGGTGGATCTCTAGGAATTCCAAACTAGTCTGGTCTACATAGTTCCAGCCCAACCAGGGCTACACAGAGACTATCTCAAAGAGGGGGATTGCTCAGTGATTAGGAATGCTTTCTTGCAGAAGGCCTGATTTTGGTTTCTAGCACTTACATTAGGCAGCTCACCACCTCCTGGTATCTCTCCTAGCCAGGGAATCCAACATCTTCTGACCTCTGTGGGTACCCACATACACAGAAAAATAAAATTGATCTTTTTAAAATTTTTTTCCCCTTGGAGCTGAGGATCAAACCCAGGGCCTTGTGCTTGCTAGGCAAGTGCTCTACCACTGAGCTAAATCCCCACCCCCAATATTGATATTAAAAAACAACAAGCAAACCCAAAACACAACTCTTGGAGCTGTAGATACAGGTCTTTGTGAGCTGTCTGATGTAGGTACAGGGAATTGAATTCCAGTCCTTTTGACAGAGTAGCATTGCTCAGCAATCTCTCTAAACCCCCCCCCCCTATGATTTGTGATGATGGAGTTACCAGACATGGCAAGATTTGTGTTGTAGAAAAGTTCGGCCTATTTGCGTGTGGAGAGTGACTGGTGCCATTGTCCAGACAAGCCAAAAAGTGAACATGTGCTTTGCCTTTCCCCACAGCACTAGGGGTGGGTAAGATGACAAGCTGACCACTCCAGCTCAATGATCTGCAGTTTTGAAAACTTTTATATCATGAATCTACATTTGATTTTCACTGCATTTGTAGACTGATTACTCAAAACCTACTGTACAGGCAATGATGTTGGATTGTAAAGATGAGAACCTTACTCCAGTTTTCTAAGGTGATAGTGTCTACTAAGACTTAGAATTTTGGTTCTGGGGCCAGCAAGATAGCTCATTGGGTAAAGAAGCCTGCCTCTGAGCCAGACAACCTGTGTGGTAGAAGAGACCCGAGCTGTTCTCTCAACTGCACAGGTCCCCTCACCTCAAATATACGTAATTTTTGAAAAGTTCTATGCTAGAGATGTACAGATATATCACAGGTACTCTGGCTGCAGTGAGGATGACCCTGAAATTCTGATCCTCATGCCTTCATCTCTGAAGTGCTGGGATTACAGGTATGTGCTATTATAGCTCACTTATGCAGTGCTGTGGATGGAGCCCAGAGTTTCACGCACACTGGGCAAACTTGCTCTCTACCAAGTGAACTACATCTCTGGTGGTCCCTAGGATCACTACTCTTGAATTGCAGGGCCAAATACTCTCCCCTTCTGATGCCAATGGGGGTTGAGAGCCCAATATGGCCAGCTTTGGCAAACATTAACGTAAGCCTAGGAACTGTAGCCATGCAGTTGGATTCTCCAGAAGGTAATGTATGGTAACTGCTTTTTCAAGTATGTTTGAGAACGTGTCACCCACCTTGGAGATTAAGGATAACCCTGAAGGTCACTGACCTCCATTTGTTAACAGTAGCATGCCAGCTAAGCCTTTTCATTTTCACAATCCTCTTCAAGCTGGTGTAGTACCAACTCTTCAGGAGTGGCTCTGTGCAACATTTGTTGGCCTCCTGAAATTCATTTAGCCCCTTTGAAGATATCTTAAAATTCATGAGCCTGAATGTATCCATTATGAAACCATTAGTTCTGCTCCTTGTGAGCTGCCTGTTTTTTTTTATGGTTCTTAGTTGTTCTTTTGCAGAGCTGCCAGCTTAAGTTGTGCTGGGATCAAGAAAAATGGGTCTTGGCGGTTCGTGTTCCTGGAGTTGTATCCACACGCTCCAGAAGAGAATTTGACATTGCTGCTGCCATTGTTGCTGTTATAGCAGTGGCGGCCACCGCTGCTACTGTTTCTGGGATTGCCATTTCATAATTGGTTACTACAGCTAGCACAGTGGAGACCCTGGCAGCAAAAGTAGCTACCACAATTAGTTAATCTTTCATTCTATTGGGCATGATACATTTAATTCAATAGTTATATACATTTATAAACTCAAGTTCCACTCGCTTTTGGGATACCATCTTACAAGGACTCCAATTTGCAGTAAGGCTCATTAAGGAAGAGAATGGCTCAGTTGCCTTTAGCCTACTGGCTATGGGTGGGTTAGGACTTCTGTTGGTCTTTTCTGTGTCGAACACACAGATTACAAGCCCAACACCACTTTGAGATCTTTTTTAAAAATTTTTTTTGGAGCTGAGGATCAAACCCAGGGCCTTGTGCTTGTTAGGCAAGCGCTCTACCACTGAGCTAAATCCCCAACACCCACTTTGAGATCTTTGGCAGCAGTTAACTCTGCAGCTCACACACGATTGAGCCTGTATGATAATGAAGTATTCAGAAATGGGTAATTCCTGGGGGGCACTCACCAACCTAAGACAGAGCGACTGTGTGGCCTGTGCAGGCATCTCCATGATGGGTAAGGTGACCTGCTGACGGTCCCATGCAACCTAAGTCAGAAGCTCATTTTTTAGTAAAAGGGGGACCTGTAGGGCCTTGGCACCCATTTTGGGTAACTGTTGCCCAGCTTGCTGACCTTGATATCCTCCCTATGCTAATTCCCTGCCGGGTTCCACCCTCCTGAATGCTTAAGGGAAGTTCCTTGTCTGTGTATCCTGCATAATGGGCGTTAACAGCTTAAATGCAAGACTGTAAAACATCGGTAGCAAACTTCTGCCCTCTGGGGTTCCCTCTTTGTGCTGTAAGCCTGTATTTAAGACCTCCTCCCTCCTTCAATAAACGGCATTCGGCATTAAAAAAAAAAAATCTGACCCTAAAATATTATAGGCTTCCCACAGGGGGGGAAACATTAGGTGATAAAAGAGCAACTTGAACACTAGCTCTGAAGTACTTTCACAGCAGTGCTCTTATTTGAGATAACTGGATGACTTACAGGTGGGTAGCATACTGGTGTGGGCACCCTACACAAAAAGGTACAATTACTGGGAATGACAGAACAGGATGGTAATGAGGTTTCATCACAAACCATGTATTCAGAATGATGCTAACTTAAAAGACACAAATTGCTTTTTAATGAAAATTTCCCTATATTTTTAGAATACAGGCGACTAAAGCCATAAGTGAAACCAGAGACTACTGTATATGATCAAATCCAAGCATGTTACATAGTATATGATAAACCAGCCTCTATTGTCCTAACCATAACATGTGGCTAATTTTATGTCTAATCCTTGTTTTTTCAAGACAGTCTCATGATGAACCGTATAGCAGAGGATAACCTTAATTCTGGATCTTTGTGTCTTCACCTCCTGAGTGCTGGAATCATAGGTGTGCACTATCCAGACCACATTTTACATTTAATTTCTTCAAGCTTCACTGGACTATCACTTAGTGACACATTAATGTGTTATTTTTTACACTTACTTCTTCATGTGTATACATGTATATGTGTAATATGGGTTGCAGGCCTACTGTGGTATTCACATGGAGGCCAGATGACTTGTAGGAGTTTGCTCTCCTTCTACAGTGTAGTTTCTGAGGTGTGAAGTTTTTGAGGTGTGACTAGCCAATAGTCAGGCATGGTGGTAGGTGCCTTTACTCGATGGGCTATCCTTCTGATCCAGGAATACCAGCATTATTGTTATTTGAGACAATCGTACTGTGTAGACCAGGCTGGTAGAGAACTTTCAACCATTATCATGCCTGTCTCCTGAGTGCTGGAATTACAGTCTTGGGCCACTATGCCTGGCTTCAATTATTTTGAGGCTCAAGTGAAATGTGTAAACACAGGTTGGAGGTTTCTACCTGTCCAGTGTTCATCCTTTCGTCATGTGACCCCTGTATTCCAGTCTTTTTGAGGATGGTCACTCCCAGTCTAAGGAGGCTTTCTTGGTGACATCTTTATCCCTGTCTTCAGAAAGCATATGAAACCCCTCCCTCATCACAGTAGACTTGATCCAAGTCAGACCAGCAAAAATTTCAGGTTGATGGTCCCAGGTCTCATGCAGCCCAGGCTGTCTTCAAACTTGCCAAAGATGACCTTTTGACTCTTTTGTTTCCACCTCTCTAGTGCCGAGATTTCATGTGTGTAACAGCACACCTGGTTTATGAGGTGCTGGGGATCAAACTTAGGGCTTTCTGAATGCTAGACAAGCATTGTGCCAAGAGAGCTACATCCTTAACCTGGAGGACTTATTTGTGTGTGTGACAGTGTGTCAGAGGTCAGAGGGCAACTTGCAGGAGTCAGTTCTCTCCTTCTATCACATAAACTGGAAAAGGCACTCTTGCCTCAACTTCCAAGTGCTGTGATTATAGACATGCACTACCACACATGGTTTAAGGTTTGTGTTAAACAAGTAAATTTCTTAAGCAACAAGAGAACTTCACTTTCCTAATATTTTATCTATTTCAATGCTTCCTTTCCTCTTTCCCAAAGAACTACCTTGACCACTTTTGTGTTTCTGACTCAGGCTTTCCTCCTGTCTTTCCTTTATGCCTTTCCAATATTTCTATGCCAGGAAAAAAAAAATCAATTGCGAATGAATGAGTTAGAAGTAAGTCAGCAACAATGCGCTCTGCTGCATGAGCTGATGAGGCCCAAGGGGGCAATGCAGCTGCAGAGTTTGACGCTATGAAGGCTGATGGGTTCAAACATGAGTGGAAGCTTGAGGTTTTCTTTCATCATCAGCTCTCAAAGCCTCGAGAATCGCAGACATGGAGTCAGCTTCGAGAAGCCGGGCATTGGAGCATGAAGACTGCTGGCATGCAAGGATCAGACCACCTTCACAAAGACCACCTGCTGGCCTCTGCTCAAGTCTTACGCTGACATTTTCCTGCTGCTGATGTGGAGAATAACTTAGCTGCTTTGTGCAGTAGTGTGGATGTGCTGCCTTGACTCACACCAAGCACACAAGGAGGGTGGGTTTTTATTTTGAGGTCTCTTTCCACTGTTCACAGGTCACAAGGCCCTCACTGGTGACCTCAGGAAAAGTAACTTCCTTAGCCTGAATGGGAGTGCAGGTCCTCTGCTGTTGTCAACTGTGATACTAGTTGTTTCTCATGCTGCTTTTGGTGGGTTCTCTCCTCCTGCCTTTATGTTTCTAGAGACTGATACGCAACAAGTGCTTTCACCTGATGAACCACCTTCCCAGCCCCTAAAGAGGCTTCTAATTGAAAAAAGACAAAGTGGGTCTACATTTGTAAACATTTATTCTCTTGAACTGAAAAAGGCTTGCATCAGCACATTGTACAGCCTTGCAAAATTACACAGAAACTGAAAATAAGGTTCCTTGTTCATAAGTGCAATGAATCTTGGATGTCCAGTAATCCGCTGCAAACAATGAAAACAAAATGAAACCACTTAAGAAATTGTCAGCACTCTTCAAGTGCATTTCCTCAGGAGATAAAATATCCACAGAGGAGGATGCAGATGAGTGGCATTTAGTTATTGGAAGGACACTTAAAAAAAAGTGGAATAATTTTCCTGCCTAGGATGATTCCTATTTCTCTGTAACCTAAGTGGTTTGATTAAGAGGCATTGAGAACATAATTACCTTACACTTAATGGCCATACTACCTAAATGAAGAAGGAAGGACTCTGTTGGGGAGTTCTGGATTTCCTGGAAAACTTTTCTGTGTTTAGCAATTCAGTGGAGGAGTAATGTCTAGTTGTGGGTCTCCTTAGCACCCTCAGCACCCCCCAAAGGATAGTTTTGACATGGTTTTGACTTGGTTATTCCACTCCTGCATTCTTTTTCTCCCAAAGTCTGAGTTGGTTCACACTGTGCTGGCTGCAAAAAGAAATACAGGTTGCAACTGGTTATAATCACTTTGAAGAATAATTTGCTGTATTTGCTGTACAATAGAGCTTTGGATCTGATACAAGAATTCAGAAATATAAAACAAAATAACTATAAAAGTTACGAGGCATCTGAACAGCATTTCCTTAGAGAAAGCTGCTATCTCTGTATCATTCCTGTGTGGGTTCCTATAGTCACTGGGGTGAAATGATATCTCCCCCTCCCTTTACTGGGTCCCTGGCTTTTCTTCCAAAAGCTGTAACATGTGGCCGCACATCCCAGGAGTCTATATATTAACATCCACTCCACATATCAAGCCAATCAGATGGGAGAGGACAGGGGATTCTAGAGGGTCCAAAGGTGGCTGGTTTACTGAGAACTTGCCCTTTCCAAGATGTGGAAGTCGTAGTGCTTCTTGCTCATTCTCAGCTTGAACTTGTTCACTGAGTGGATCTGCTTCTTCAGTGCACTCTGTGCAGCTGAGATGGAGGGGAACGTGGCTAGGACAGTGTAGGTAGAGGCCAGGTCACTGGGTTTAGAGCGCTCGGGGTTGACAGTGCTATCCCCACTGCCACAGCACAGAGGATGACGACGGAGCTGGGGCTGAGACTGAGGGTCCCGAAGCCATCGGATCTTGGCGCCAATTTTAAAGAGTTCCCCAAAAAGCTTCTCGGCTTCCATTCGAGTTATTCCATCTGGTAGTTCCGTGATTTCTAAGACCTTGCCAACAACTAGCATGGAAAAAGTGAGAGAGTTAATGCATACCTACCACCAGGGAAGCTGGATGAAGAATGTTGCCCCCCCATTATGACATTATGAAAACTCACAAAATCTCCTTTTCTCTTGAAAATCATTCCACCTCAGCATTAAGTGCCAAGGTACTGATCTCAGTCTTGACAGATAAGGTGTAGCACTAAACAGTGGCATTCTCTAGACCAGGTTCATCGGGCAAACCTTTTCTGAGCTTCCCACTCACAATGAGAGATAAAGAGAACAGCACCTGCCCTCCCCACCCATGACTGCTCAGCAATACTGAAGTATAAAGGCAAAAGCACTTTACCACAGAAAGACAACTTCCCATTGACTGTTTTCCGATGGTGAGAATGAGCCCTTTCTCTCCCTGTTCCTCTAGACACATCTTTTCCCTGTGGCCCTCTTTCTTGCTCCTAAAGCTACCTGCCAAGGCCTTACTACGTATACGCTCATATCATATCTAAGAAACTGAAGGTGGAGATGGAGTAATTTCTAGGAACTTTTGAAAAGAACTCTGGAAGAATGGAGCCCATTTTTTTTATGGTGTGGTGGAATGAGTATTCAGACCACTACCTATGGACACACCTGCTTCGCCGGCTCCGAGGTCAGTGGATGCAGCTTTCTTAGCTTGTCTGCGTCCTCGGTTTCCATGCCTGCTGCCAGACTGACCCTAGGAAACCAGGAAGAGTTGCAAACAAAGTTGTCACATTTGAAAACACAGCACCTAAACAAACTTTGGGTTCGTAGCCTTGGGCCTCTCCCTCTCAGCTCACTAGGACCTCTCCAGGAGGCTGTCTTTCATAAACAGGGGTGCTCTACCTGTGGCTACCCCCATCTTCTGCTGTCAGTAGCGAAGCACCACTGAGCTGAGCAGCTGCCACCTTGTCCCTTGCTCTGTCCTACACTGGGCCAGTGCTAACAAGTCTCAGCAGCTGGCTGAGGCATTCACAGAACTTAGTGCTAACAGCTGGCCTCAGCACCTCTGACGTTCTCAGAAACAGTTAGGGTGTCTAGCAACAAAGTCTGTGGAGTAGGAAATGCCCATCATACCTGTTGGTGTGGAATGTGTCCATGCAGAAGAGTAGGAGGGTTGTACTGCAGGGGTTGGCCAAGCAGTGGATACCTGGCATCTCCTGAAAGTCATTAAAACACTTTTCATGGTTCCCTCTTTTTGGCTGTAATGTACTTACCAGAGTTTGCTAACTGTTCAGAAAGAAGATAAACATAGAAAACATGTTTGGAGGGAAACAAGTATACATATGGGTGTATTTTTAAAATTTTATTTGTATGTTTGTATATGTGCCAATACTAAATAAATTATGAGGGCGTGTGGAGGCCAGAGGACAACCTGTGGAAGTTAGTTTTCTCCTTCTCCTATGTAGGTCCTAGGGATTGAACTTAGGGTCATTAGAACTGGAAGCAAGTTCTTTTAACTGTAGAGACATCTTACTGAGCCAGATGTACTTTTTGTAAAATGAAAAAGTTCCTTAACTTCTTCAAAGAGCCAGAGTAAGCTTCTGAAAGGAGAAGAGCTAACTGTGGGCAGGGTTACAAAAGAGGGCTGAGTGGTGAGGACAGGAGAATAGGAGAAGGGATAGAGAAATTACATTGTATGCCTTGAAACTATGCATTTACTTAAAAAAAAAAAAAGTTTTGAGGGTTTTATTACCTATGTAGCCCATGCTGGTCTCAAGAACAAAGAAATCCAACAGCCTTTGCCTCCCAAGAATTGGGATTAAAAGTATACACCAGAAATGGCCAACTTATTTTTAGTTCTGTGTATATGAGTGCAGGTGCCCAAGGAAGTTGGAAGAGGGTACCATATCCTCTAGAGCTGGAGTTACATTGGTGATGTGCTGCCCAATATGGATGCTGGGAGCCAAACTCAGGTCTTCAATAAGAGCAGGACTCACTCTTAACTGAGACGGCATCTCTCTAGCCCCATCCTTTACTTAAAAACAAAGTCCTTCCAGTTATATTTATTATTTACTGTGTGGGCATAAACTGTGGTGGTATTCTAATTGTACTGAAATGTGATTTTGATTGCATGTTAATAAATAAAGTTGCCCGGGGGTCAGAGCTATTAGAGCCATAGACAGAGTGTGGCGGTGGTGGCACACGCCTTTAATCCCATAGATCTCTGTGTGTTCAGGGATACAGCCAGCATTGGAGACATATGCCTTTAAGACCTAGGGGGCTGTACATTCAGACAGTGACGAGGCAGTCATGTGTTTGGGTTTACAACCAATGAGAAGGCAGAACAAAACACTATAAAAAAAACGGAACAGACAGGATATAGCTCTTTTTGGGAAGCTGGGACAGCAGGAGGAAGGGTGAGATTTTAGCTCTGAGTTCTGACCTCTTGGCTTTCTCTTTTACATTGTTTCTGTGTTTCTTATTTAATAAGACGGTTGGTTACATCTACAATAAACTTTTCATGACACAAGTGTGGAGGTCAGAGGACAACCTGCAGGAGTCCGTTCTTTCCTTCCACCAGGTGGGTCCTGGGGAATCAAACTCAGGTTGTCAGGCTTGGCAGCCAAGTCAAGTGTCCTTATATGCAGGGCCATTTTGCCAGCCTTTCACTTAGTATTTTTTTTTAGTCTTTTTTGTTATTTTGCCCCCACCCCACCCCTCCAGCTAAGGACCAAACCCAGGACCTTGCACTTGCCTAGCAAGAGCTCTACCACTGAGCTAAATCCCCAACCCCTCACTTAGTATTTTTAAAAACTAACTCTAAGTATGCCCATGTGTGTGTCCTTATATAGGTATGTATATAGAAAAGCAGGTGTCCCAGGAGGCCAGAGGTGTTGGACTCCCTCGGAAGCAGAATGACAGGCAGTTGTGAGCTGGCTGATTTGGGTGATTTTAGTAAGTACTTGCTTAGAGAGAGTGAATGACTTGGCTTTTCAGCATCCCTGGCTCGCCAACTAAACCCAAAGGGGTGTGGTCGTCAGGACGTAGGTCTGCGTTGACACAGGTCTGCTTTGGTTCTCTTCCACTCAGACGGGACTGCTGTCATAGTAAGGGCGGAAGCAGTGCTGCTTTCATCCGTACTCTCCTTTTAACAGGAGTCCAGCAGTTCAGCCATCACCAAGTGCCAAGGACGCGTGTGCAAGGCACCTTAGGCTCATTCCTTCAACAGCATCCTGACACAGAGAAGTGGGGCACAGACTTCCTGCCTGCCAACAGGGATCCTTTCTTCCTTTCTGAAAGATGATTACTTTTATTATCAATTTGTATTTATGTGTGTGCCTGGTGTCTGCAGAGGCCAGAAGAAAGGGGAATCCTTTCGGACTGAAGGTAATGAAGTTGGCGAGCCATGTGAGTGCTGGAAACCAAACCCTGGTCCTCTGCAAGAGCAGAAAGTGCTCTTAACAGCAGGTATCACTGGACATCAACCCTGCTGTTATCTTGACCTTGGACTCTCTAACCTCCATAACTGTGAAAATAAATGTCTGGTCTTTATAAATGGAAAAAAAAAAAAAAGAAAAAGAAAGAAAGAGAGAGAGAGAGAGACAGAGACAGAGACAGTGCTCTTAACTCTTGACTCATTTCTGTAACCCCAGATATTTAAAGACAAAACCAAAAAACAACCTGAGACTGGGTCTGACAGTGCAGCATGGCTAGCTTAGACTTACCATGTGGACCAGGCTGGCCTTGCTCTCATAGACGACCTCTTGCTATACCTCCCAAATGCTGGGATTTGCATCCATGACTAGTTGGGAAACCGTTCTGATGAACTGGATGGGGGCACTTGAGCAGCTCCCTGGCAGGACATACCTATCACATCCTCCTCTAAGTTCTGTCTGCAGAGCAGACACAACCCAGGCACAATGTAAAGTGTGAAGACACACACAAGTTAGAGTTGAGTATGTCACAATGGTGAAATGAATACAAATCAATAATGTTCAAAAGCTTAGAATTCATAGAAAGTTGCTTAAAAATTCTGACACCTGATAGGCAATGGTGGCGCACGCCCATCGATTTGGTTGTATATGACAGAATTTATTTCCAATATGTTAAGATTGAGTTGGCAATAATCAGAGATGATTCTTTATAAAAGGCTGGACTAGGTGCTCATCACCATTTCAATTTAGTAATTTTTTATTTCAATAATATGTACAAAATCATGAGTGTGCATGTATATCTGCATGTGCTTATGTGTAGTAATATATTAGATATATTATATATAATATATACTTAATTAGACAAAGAGGTCAGGCAGTGGGAGCACACACCCTTAATCTTATCATTTGGGAGGCAGAGATCCATCCAGATCTCTGTGAGTTCAAGGCCACACTGGAAACAGAACCAGGCAGCTGTGGCACATGCCTTTAATCCCAGTACTGGGAAGCATACACATCTTTAATCCCAGGAAATGATGTCTGGGCAGAGAAAGGTATATAAGGTGTGAGGAAACAGAAAGTCTTTCTCTTTAGGCTGAGGATTTTGTAGAGGTAAGAACTAGTGGCTGGTTGCTCTGCTTCTCTGATCTTTCAGCTTTCCCCCTGATATCTGGCTCTGGGTTTTTATTAAACAACCATCAGCTGGGCGTTGGTGGCACACACCTTTAATACCAATACTCGGGAGGCAGAGGCAGGTGGATCTCTGTGAGTTCGTGGCCAGCCTGGTCTACAGAGCGAGTTCCAGGAAAGGCGCAAAGCTACACAGAGAAACCCTGTCTCAAAAAACCAAAAAAGACCATCTAAGATCCAACAACACATACGGACACACAAGTGCAAATAACTGAGGAGCTCAGATGTGCTGGATTTCTTGGCATCTGACTTGCAAGTCGTTGTTAATTGCCTGATGGGGGTTTGGGGAACTGAACTCAGATTATTTATAAGAACAATATGCACTACAAACAAACAAACAAACAAAGCACCAAAAACTTTTTTTTTTATGTGTATGGTGTTTTGTCCGAATATACGTCAGTGCACAACATGCGTGCAATGCCATGAAGGCCAAAAGAGAACATGAGATTCTCTGGAACTAGAGTCACAGACAATTGAAAACTGCCATTTGAGTGCTGGGAATGGAACTGGGATCTTCTGGAAGAGCAGCCAGTGGAGCCATGTAGTAGTCACTGTTCTATTGTCATGAAGAGACACCATGACCAAGGCAGTTCTTACAAAGGCAAACATTTAACTGGGGATGGCTTAGTTTCAGAGGCTTAGTCTATTATCATGGTGGGGAGCATGGTGGCACACATGGTGCTGTAGCAGAGAGCTACATCCTCATCTGTAGGGAGGGAGAAGGAGGGAGGGAGAAGGGAGGGAGGGGAGGAGACAGAGAGAGAGAGAGAAAGAGAGAGAGAGAGAGAGAGAGGGAGAGGGAGGGAGAGGGGGGAAGAGAGAGAGAGAGAGAGAGAGAGAGAAAGAGAGGGGGGGGGGGGAGAGGGAGAGGGAGGGGGGGGGGGGGGGGGGGGGGGGAGGGAGGGGGAGGGAGGGGGGGGAGGGAGGGAGAGAGAGAGAGAGAGAGAGAGAGAGAGAGAGAGAGAGAGCGAACTGGGAATAGCATGGAATTTTGAAATCTCAAAGCCCATCCTCAGGGACAAACTTCCTCTAAGAAGGCCACACCTCCTAATCCTTCAAATCCTATCAAAAGTTCCACTCCATGGTGGCCAAGCATATATGTGTGCTTAAGGGGGTCTCCCTCTCTCCCCCTCCCCTTCTCTCTCCCTGCTCTCTTGGGGTTTCTCTGGGTAACCCTGGCTGTCCTAGAACTCACAGAGATCCACCTGCCTCTGCCTCCAGTGTACTGGGAATAAAGGTGTGCGCCCCCACTGCTTCAGCAGGGCCATCTCTCCAGCCCTCAACTCACTTTTCTAACAAGCACTTGTTTTGGGTCTCTGGTGGCTCAGTAGCAGAAGTGCTTGCTGTGCAAATATGATCTGCGTTGGATTCCCAGGACCCACACAAAGGTGGAAGAGAACTCATTTCACAAAGCTACCCTATGATTTTCACACTTGTAGACCATGTGTGCTCTTCCCCCATCCCATGGTATACATATATAGTAATAACAATAAGTAAAAACAAAAGCAAGAAATAAAGTAATTTAAGTATAAAAATTTTAGTAACTAGAATTACAGAGGAGAAAATAGTGTTGGAGAAATCACTCAATAGAAGTGCTCTTTCAGAGGACCTAGGTTCAATTCCTACCATCCATACAGTGACTCACAGCCATGTTGTCCCAGAGGATCTGACACTCTCTTATGGCTTCCACAAACACCAGGCACACAGGCAGTACAGACATACATGCAGGCAAAACACCCATATTCATGAAATTAAATATGAATAATGGATAAATTTTTGTTTTTGTTTTTTTATTTTTCCAGACAGGGTTTCTCTGTGTAGCTTTGCACCTTTCCTGGAACTGGCTTTGGAGACCAGGCTGGCCTCAAACTCAGAGATCCGCCTGCCTCTGCCTCCCAAGCGCTGGGATTAAAGGCGTGCGCCACCACCGCCCGGTTATAATGGATAAATTTTAAAAAAAGTTTAAGAAGGGAGAAAAATACAAGTCACCCTGGTAATTCTATCACTTCTGATAGTCTGGTGTGCATATTTTTAGTCTTTGTTCTATTATACAAGTGTGCTCATTTTTATTGTGTGTATACTATATAATTCTTTCTATAGTGAGGTAGAATTAGCATACAATAAACAAACAGATATCTGAAGTGTGGTGTTCCATAAATTCTAACAGTAGTGTAGTAACCATGACTACAAAACAGCAAAGGATATTTGCATTCTCCCAAGAGCTACCCTATTATTTCCTTACCAATTACTTCTACATCTCATTTCCACCACATTCTGATTTCTAACGTACAGATTAGATTAACTCATCAGCAGGCAAATTTCATATAATTAGGATCCTTATATTCCTGGATTTTTGTTTAAAACAATGAATAAGATTTACATGTGGCCTGCTTAGTTCACTTATTTTATTTTATTTGAGACAAAGTTTCTCTGTGTAGTTTTGGTGCTTGTCCTGGATCTGGCTCTGTAGACCAGGCTGGCCTCGAACTCACAGAGATTCATTCACCTGGCTCTGCCTCCCCAGTGCTGGGATTAAAGGTGTGCACCACTACCTGGATTAAAGTTTTTTTTTTTTTTTAAAAGAACTTTCTTTATTCATAGAACAGGGGCACATTAAACTTTGTATAATGCTTACTCAATCAATTTCTTAATAAACAAACTAAAAACATGAAACATTGTGTACTGTTACCATGGAGGAACTACTACGTTTCTAATTAAGCATTAGCACCAAGGCTGATAACATGAGTTTGATCCCTGGAACACGGTAGAAGGAGAGAAGCAACTCCTGCAAGCTGTCTTCTGATTTTCACATGTATGCACATACTCACACAAAATAAATAAATGTATGCAGTTACACAGAGAAGAGTGGCAGGTGTCATCAGGATGGTTACCAGCTCTCTGAAGCTGTGACTAGTTTCATGAACACTTACCCTGCCCAGGAACAAAAGGTCTAGCGAACTGGGACATGATGGAGAGCGGTGGTCCCGACGGACGGATGGTCTTTAGGGTGGATAGCTGAGCTGGTGCGGGTGACTGCACTGGGGAGATGATGGGGCTGCTCAATTGAGGGCTGTGCTGGAATCACAGCAGAGGGGAAATTAGGTCACACTGGGCAGGCTGTTGCACAATTTCCTTCTGGACAAAATTTTTTATTCATTGAATTATAAACTGATACCTGCTTCAAAAGTTAAATCATTATGAATAATCTTTACCTTCAAACACCAGCAACAGATTATTCCTATGCATATGCATTCATACAACATTATTACAAAATGAGAACAGACTATTGTTGAAACCTGTTTTGTAACTTGGCAATGATGTTGATTTTGCAAGAAAAATATATACCTATATCTCATTCTTCTCTAAATTAAATGTTTACAAAATTTCATTTCAAAATAATTTCATACTTGGAAAATAGTCACAATATAATACATGCAAAGGATTTCTAAGTTTCCTAAATGGTGCTAATGTTTTCTTTTCTTTTTGGCAGTCTTACAGTAAGTATGGCCCTGGCTAGCCTCAAACTCATTGGTGATCTTCCCAACTCTGCCTCCTGTGTGCTGGGTTACAGGGTATACAATGCCTTACTCAGGTTGTATCTTCTTTCTATTCATTTGCTTCTTCTCTAACAATTATCTGACTTTGTGATGTGAGGGCCTTCTGATAAATATGCCGTTATACCATCATTATATAAGCATTAAAGTGCACTTACAAGATCACTGAAACAATGCTAGGTGACAGGAATTTTTGAGCTCCACAATAATCTATTTTCTTTGGAAGGCAATACTGGATTGAACCTAGGACCTCAAACATGCTAGGACTCTACTACCAGTTAGCCACATCCATAGCTGACCATGACACTCCTGACCAATGTTGTACACTACTGACTGAAATGATGATGTGGCATACAACATATGCACTTTTTTTTTCTGAAAATAATTTGAGTGAGCAGCTCATGATACTCCTTTAGGAGAAATTAATGTGTATTCTCTGAAAATAATGACACTTCATGCTTTATTATTTTATGTATGCAGGTAGTTTGCCCGCATATACTTATAGCACTATGTGCTAGCCTCAAGAGAGCATCAGATCTCCTGGATTCACGGACAGCTGGGAGCTGCCATGTGGGTGGCTGGGAATCGAAACCAGGTCCTCTGAAAGAGCAGCCAGTGCTCTTAACTAATCAACCATCTCTCTAGTCCTCAACATTTTCGTATAAAACCACAGGACCATCACTAAGACATCAATAGCATAATACTGTGATCCAAACCAAAGAGTTCTTTCAAATTTTGACAGATGTCCCAATAACGTCCTTTCTAATAACAGAGAGACAGTAACGTCTCCTATATTTCTGGAATTCAGACTAGAACCCAAACTGTCCTGAGCTAGATAGAGCTCCTGTGGTGATCCAGTTCATTTGATCTGATACAACTTCTCTTTCAGAACTCCGACATCTTTGAAGACTCATTTCTAAAGATTATTTTGAAGACTTTTTTTTTCTCCCTTAGATAGGGGCTCAAGCCCAGGTTGGCCTTGAACTCATAATTATTCTGCTTCAGCATCCTAAGAACTGAAATTACAAGCATTTATCACCACTGTGCCTGGCTTGCTGTACCATCCTTTACTAGACAAAATTCCAAAAGTGGATTTGTGAACTAGACTTTGTACTTTGTGTTTTAGAAAATGGGAAACGCAGGCGTTGGCACCTAATCCAGCACTCACAGAGCAGCGATCTGTAGTTCGAACTGGTACCAATACTCCAGAAACAAAGCTACAAAGAAACCTGTCTCGAAAAAAAAAAAAAAAAAAAAAAAAAAAAAAAAAAAAAAAAAATGGGAAAACGTCACCAATTGGCATTCCAAAAAGAGTTGTATGAATTTATACTACAACCCAGAAACACTAAGAGAGCTTGTAGCTAGGTGTTTGCTAACATTTTAAATTATGTCTCACTGAACTTGCCCAATTTGAAATATGAAGTATTTTGAGATCAGAGTGAAGCTCAGTGCTAGATTACTTGTTCAACATTCATGAGGCTCTGGACCTACGCCTCAGCAACACACACACACACACACACACACACACACACACACACACACACACACACACACACACCCCAAATCAAATAAACACAGTTTAATTGTTTAATGGTCATTGGCTATTTATAGTCTGTTAGCAAATCTATATATGAACTGTCTGTGTGTTCAGCTATGATTTTATCAAATATACTTGAAATCTTTTTTTCTCCTGTTTTAGCTTTTAAAAAGTCCTAATGTGAGCTGGACGGTGGTGGCACACACCTTTAATCCCAGCACTTGGGAGGCAGAGCCAGGTGGATGTCTGTGAGTTCGAGGCCAGCCTGGTCTACAAAGCAAGTTCCAGGAAAGGCGCAAAGCTACACAGAGAAACCCTGACTCAAAAAAACAAAAAGAAAAAGAAAAAAAAAAATAAAATAAATAAAATAATATATATAATATATATATATATATATATATATTGCCTTAGTCATGGTGTTTCTTTATAGAAATAGAAACGTAATGAAGACACCTGGTTTTTGATTCTTTTTCTCTGTCAAACTTGCAAGTCTACTTCAGCTTTCTGAATGCTGCAAATTTAAAGACATGAACTAGCATGCCCAGCTCTCTTCTGATACATTTTTAGGTCAAACTTATTTGGAATATGAATAAGTTGGAAAGTAAAAGTGAGGTATAAGAATCAAGAGTTTGAGGCGAGCCTAGGCTATAGATCTCATTTTAAAAGTTGGAAAATAATATTTGAATATTGATATAAACGTCTGGATGGAAGGGCTGTTCAAATGCCCCTATTAATCATAGAAAGACTTCAAATACAGTGTTATCATCATACGTGATGAAAGGTTGTTTCTAAATAATAAACCAAACCACATGTAGTGGCTTATAGTTTTAATCTCAGGGAGGCAGAGACAAGTAGAACAATGTGATTTCTAGGTCACAGGACAGACTACACAGTGAGACTCTGACTCAAAAACAAACACAATCAGATAACAAACACAAGCTCTTACCTGGACAATATTGTCTATGCTGCTAAATTCCATGCACTTCTGCCCTCTCTGGTGGTCACAGTAATACTTGTTTTGTCTCCACTGTGGGGGTGAATGTGCCCGAGACTGTGGATTGTTTGGGAGGCTGAGCTGCATCATCACCATTCCTCCACCAGGTGGCTGCTGTGGCACAGCTGGAAATCAGGGTAATGAGTACACTGGAACTGCATTTCAGCAGCTAACGGTTATTTTAGAACACTAGGAAAACAACATTAACTTCACATTTCTGAATTAGGTTTTATAACTATGTATACAAGCTAGATTTAAGCTCTCAGTGTAGCTGCGCTACATATAAGTGGTGTGTGTTTAAAAAGGCATTAAAACAAAGCCTGGAATCCCAGCACTCAGGACCCCGAGGCAGGAGAATCATGCCTAGGTTAGCCTGGTTTATGTAGTGAGAACCTATTTCAAATAAGCGAAAATCTAAACTTTCAAGAAAACAAGCAAACAAAGAACTTCTAAAACAGCAGTGGGGGATTCGTCAGAGCTAAATATCTGGAAGGACCTCATAAAGAAAAGCACAAAATGTATACTTAAATGTTCCTAACTTTTAAAATACATGTTTTCCAAATACAGACAAATTTTGTGAGTATGTTACCAAAAATAAAGAGGCAGGCACATCTATGTGAGTTTGAGACCAGCATAATCTCAAAGAGTTCCAGGACAGCCAGTACTATACTAAGAGACCTTGTCTCAAACAAACAAACAAACAAACAAACAAACAAAACAAAACAAACTGCTGTGGGATGTTTTTTGTATGCTGTGAATATGTGTAGCTCCCACTGGATAATAAAGCTGCAGTGGCCTATGGCAGGGCAGGATGGAGCCAGGTGGGAAAATCCTAAAGAGACAGTAAGAAAAAAGGCAGAGACACCAGCCCACTGCCCAAGGAGTAACACCATGGCCATGTGGTAATATACAGATTAATAGAAATGGGTTGAGTTAAGTTATAAGAGCTAGCTAGTGGGCTGGAGAGATGGCTCAGCAGTTAAGAGCACTGGCTGCTCTTCCAGAGGTCAAGTTGTCCTATCTCCTTACATGTGCCATGACTCAATGCATGTGTCTTTGTGTGTGCATACACACACAATATAAATATGTTTTTAAATGCTTTGGCAGTGGTATGTATGCAAGAAAAATAAGAAGGGACCCTTGTTTACATATTTGCACTGCACAATTAGCAAAGTGTTTATTAGGGGAGGGGTGTCTGTCTCGCTCAACAGTGCACATGCAAAGGTCAAAGGACTATTTTCAGGGGTTGGCTTCCCTCATGTAGGTCCTAGAGATCAAATTCAGATAGGTCATCTTGTTTGGTGGCAGGCACCTTTACCCACTGAGAATGAAGGCAGAAGAATGGGCCTAGTATTAGAAAGGGAAGGTGTGAGCTGCACATACCAACCTGACTCAACACAGAACATGAAACATCTGAGAGTATTGTATGCCAGCACTCTGAGAGCTAAAAACCAGTCAACTCTCCTCAAATGAACCACGACCTCTGCGTCAGCTGTCTACACATACCTGCACATTGGTGGCCTTGGAGCTGTTGAGAACTGCACGGCGACGTGGTTCTAGGAAACTGTCCTTGTTCTGACCCTGGATGTTGTAAGTAACCGACTGCAGAGCTATAGGATTAAACACCAAACACAGAAAACAGTACGATGAAATGCAGATGACTGAGAGAGAGCCTGAAATAAACATTCCTCCAAATCTATTTAAATGGATATATTTTTCAAACTGGCAGGCAGGAGTCAAACCTCATTTTAACTCTTTTTTGAACTGTGATCCTTCAGTAAAAATCACTTTACATTCACAGCACCAACTGAGACACTGAAAATCAAACTCCTAACCCTATCACTAAAATTTTTACAATTATTCTAACATTTCTGTTGTAGTGTTCAAATAGTGATTTTAAAAAAAGAGGTCATGGGCTGGAGAGATGGCTCAGAGGTTAAGAGCACTGACTGCTCTTCCAAAGGTCCTGAGTTCAATTCCCAGCAACCACATGGTGGCTCATAACCATCTGTAATGAGATCTGGTGCCCTCTTCTGTCCTGCAGTCATACATTCTGGATACATAATAAATAAATAAATCTTAAAAAAAAAAAAAAAAAAAAAAAAAAGAGGTCACACTGGATAGGGGTGCACGCCTTCAATCCGAGCACTAGAGAGGCAGAAGCAGGTGGATCTCTGTGAGCTCAAGGCCAGTCTGGTTTACAGATCGAGAACCAGAAGAGCCAAGGCTACACAGTGAAACCCTGTCTGGAAAAAAACCAAAAAAACCCAAAACAACAAAAAAAGAAGTCACTAAATTATAAAAAAAACATAGTGTGAGTAGAGCTCATGGAACTACATAAAAGAGAAGGTGAATATGAAGGAGAGGGGCAGGGGCATATGAGAGGGCTTGGAGGGAGGAAAGGAGAGGAGAAATGCATTTAAATTATAATCTCAAAAGTAAAAAAATGAGCAATTTGACAATACTCTGACTCAGAAAAAAAAGTTATTTCTTGAAAAATGTAGTAAATTGGGCAGTGGTAGCGCACGTCTTTAATCCCAGCACTCAGGAGGCAGAGACGGGATCTCTGAGTTCGAAGCCAGCCTGGTCTATAGAACGAGATCCAGGACAGCTAGGGCTACACTGAGAAACCCTGTCTCGAAAAAACAAACACCAACTCAAAAATAAACAAAATGTAGTAAAGATAAAGGCAACAAAACACTCTTGACATATTCTAACATAAAAACAGGCAATCATAGAAGTAAATTAGCCAGCCGGGCGGTGGTAGCAAGCGCCTTTAATCCCAGCACTCGGGAGGCAGAGGCAGGTGGATCTCTGTGAGTTCAAGGCCAGCCTGGTCTACAATGTGAGGTCCAGGTAAGGCGCAAAGCTACACAGAGAAACCCTGTCTCAAAAAACCAATAAAACAAAACAAAACAAAAACTTAAGTTCTTGAGATATTTTTGAATAGCACTTAGAGTCAAACTAATATGGGTTTACTATAAATCTTCACATTTTTCCCTTTTATAAATTCTTTCAGGATGATGATTGGTCAGCAATCCTAATCTATAATACCAGCCTGGTCAGTCTCCATTAAGCCATTAATCCATCTTTCAGTAAGGATCACTTCATAACACAATAATTTCTTGGAACTGTCTCATATAATTGTACTAAAAACATTACTTTGAACTCGATTACCCAATGACTTAGAAAACACAGATACATGTCAGAAGATAGATATGATCAGTCAAATCCAGAGACAGGAAGCTCCTAAGACACATACAGAATTTACAAAACATGTATGGGCTATATTTTCTTATGTAAGGAATTGAAAAAAAAAAAAAAAAGAAAGAAAAGAAAAAAGAAATGGCATGATGGACATATGAATTTAAAAAATCTTTAGGGCTAAATATACTGAAATGCTCATGAATAAAATAATATGATGATACCTGGGATCTAAAGGATGAGCTGGAGAGTTGGCTCAGTGGTAAAAACCACTTGTTGCTCTTGAAAAGGACCTAGGTTCCATTCCCAGCATCATAGCTCACAACTGTCTTAAAATCCCAGTCCCAGAGGATCCAATGCCCTCTTCTGACCTCCCAGCATAGCAGGCACGCATATGGTGCATACACATACATGTAGGCAAACATGCAAACACATAAAATAATAAAATAAATAAATCTTAAAAAAAAAAAACAAAACACAAAAAACAAACAAAAAAAAACCAACAACAACAACCACAAGCTGGGCGGTGCTAGCACACGCCTTTAATCCCAGCACTCGAGAGGCAGAGCCAGGTGGATCTTTGTGAGTTCGAGGCCAGCCTGGTCTACAGAGCAAGATTCAGGAAAGGCGCAAAGCTACACAGAGAAACCCTGTCTCGAAAAACCAAACAACAACAACAACCACAAAATACTATAGGAGGGGGCAGAAGCAGAAGTTTAGATGAAAGTACAATAGTCATTATAAGTGTTAAGTGTGAACACATGGGGATTCTATATGTATTTGTTTACATTTACATGTTTAAAAATGCCCCAAATAGTGTTAACAATGTGTAGCATTTTTAAAGCTTTGTGTTCAGTTCCTGGCAACATATACACAGATTCATATGGATTTCAACAATTAGCTTTGCTGCTGAAGTGAAAGTAAGCCAGGAATTTCCATTAAATGGAAAGAGAAAGTAATTAAAGGGAGGGTTTAATAGAGTGATTTGAGGGGCTAGAAAAATGGCTTAGAGGTTAATAGTGGTTTTTGTGGGGCCCCCCCACTACTTATTTTGCTGTTAATTATGCCCAGAACATACTACATGAATATGAGTGACCTATAGAAATAATACAGCTTAGGCAACAGTCTGGAGGATTTTTCAGGTTTCCTTGGCCCACAGAGATACCCTCACCTGATCTTGTTCACATGCTTGTGGTCTACTCATTGTGAGGTTTCTTGATCTCCACACATGTGTTATAGCACATGTGTGCCCACACCACACCACACCACACTCATGCAATAAGTAAAATAAACAAACCAAAAGTTGTAACTATTAAAGAAGAAATGAGATGTTCTGAAAAGGCAATAATTTAGCAGTGAAAAGAACATTTTTCTTTTTACTTTATTCATTCAAATAATTAAAATCTTTGTTAGTTATTCTGCTATTGCTACAAAATTACACTGAGTTTGCCACTACAAGCATGTTAAAGAATACACTAGTTTCCTCATAAAAAAAAATTGTGGCAAATTTTTTATTTCATTTTTATTAGTTACTTATATTTGAGACAGGGTTTCACTCTGCAGTCCAGCCTGGTCTAGAACTATGTAGACCCAGGCTGGCCTGCCTGTTGTTCAGAAATCTATCTGCCTCCACTTCCCAGTGCTGGAATTAAAGGAGTAAGCCACCATATCTGGCATCACAGCCCAGGTTAGCCTGGAACTCACAGAAATCTGCCTGACACTGCCTCTTGCCTCCCAGGATAAAAGGGTGTACCTACACTTTCTTTTGCTGCTGTGGGATGTTCTGTATGGCAAATGTGTTGCTCTGATTGGTCAATTAAAAAAACACTGATTGGCCAGTGGCTAGGCAGGAAGTATAGGCGGGACTAACAGAAAGGAGAAAAGAAAGAACAGGCAGGCAGGAGGAGATACCGCCAGCCACCGCAAGGACAAACAGCATGTGAAGATGCTGGTAAGCCACGAGCCACGTGGCAAGGTATAGATTTGTGGAAATGGATTAATTTAAGATATAAGAACAGTTAGCAAGAAGCCTGCCATGGCCATACAGTTTGAAGCAATATAAGTCTCTGTGTTTACTTGGTTGGGTCTGAGAGACTGTGGGACTGGCGGGTGACAAAGATTTGTCCTGACTGTGGGCCAGGCAGGAAGACTCCAGCTACATTCTGCAGTGCTGAGATCAAACCCAGATCTCAGAGATTAAGCACATGCTTAGCATATGACCTAGCATTGAGTTTTACCCCCAATCTTAACACCTTAAAAGTATTTTTTAGATTTTATTTAACTTTTATGTGTATCAATTGTTTGCCTGAATGTATGTATATGTACTACGTGTGTGCGTGGTGCCTGGGGAGGTCAGAAGAAGGCTTTAGATTCTCTGGAACTGGAGTTATAGATGGTTGTCAATCACCTTATGGGTTCTAAGAACCCAACCCAGGTCCTCTACAAGAGCAATGAGTATTCCACTGAGCCATCTCTGTAGCCCCAACTCCAACAAAAGTACACAGTATAGTATATTATTATTAATAGGCACAATGTTGTACAGACCTCAAGACAATAGTCATCTGGCACAGCTGAGGATTTATGCTTTATTACTTTTTATTCCTTTCTAGGCTAAGTGTTAGGAACTTTTAATAGATGGTTACAATATGTCAGAAATATTGTGGTCTTTATTCATCTGAAGCAGAAGTAACATTTTCTGTAAAGAGTGTTATTGTTTTAAAAACTGTTAATTACAAATTTCTACCTAGAAAGATCCTTCCTTAATTCTGTATATGACACATTTAGATGCCAAATAACTGCTGTAATTTGTCTAGATGCAAGAGTGACAAGACACACACTCTGAAAGATCCTTCCTTAATTCTGTATATGACACACTTAGATGCCAAATAACTGCTGTAATTTGTCTAGACGCAAGAGTGACAAGACACACACTCTGTTCTTCAGGTGGAGCCCATGCCAGCCCTGACTGGGCTATCTACAGGTGGAATAAAGGAGGGCCGCTTCGTTATAGGAAAGGCAGTCTAGTATCCACACGCAGTTAGCTTACTTCAGCTCACAAAGCTGAATACACCCAGAGATGGGGGCAGCATACTCCTCTCTCACCTTTCCTCATACTGTTAAGAGTTATCCTATCTGAAAGAAAGCACTGAAGACAGCAAACAAAGAAAATCCTAAAACTCCGCCATCTTATCGATTTCTGTAGTTTGACCTTCCCTCACAAAAGCACTTCAGGACCATGGAAAAAACTCAGAAGAGTATAGCTATCTTTAACTTTGTTCAGCCTTAGCCAACATAGGAAGGACTGTTTTACTAATGTTTTCTGATATGTTAGCAAAGAACGCTCTGACATTCTACAAATGGAGCTAGCTTTAGAAAGAGTTCATTCTGACCTTCTTGCTTCCACCTCCCTGGTGCATACCACACCTGGTTTAAGTAGAACCCAGGGCTTCACACATGCTGGGGCAAGCACTCTCCCAGCTGAGCCACACCCTCTCAGGCCCTTCAATTCTTTTTGGTGGATGATATGACATCTGACTGTGACATCAATCTTCATGTTAAAAGGGCAATTTCATTTATGAAAAAATGGCCTCATTTTACTAACCAATCTCAGGACAGAGAAAGGGTTTGCAAATTTTTAGTTTGCAGAAGTAGAATTGACATTTGAGCTGCATGTATGACGAGTGACGACCTTTTATAGTTAGTTTTTCATCTAACTGTTTACTTTTCTGCTGATTGATAATTGTTCTACTTTCATTGCTGGTACTGTGATTAAACACCCCGACAAAAAAGCAACTTAGGAGAGAAAGCTCACTATTCCCAGTTACACTCTATTATTTTAGGGAAGTCTAGGCATTGGAAACCTGACACACACTGTCACATCACATCCACAGTTAAGAGACACGAATACCCGTGTGCTTCACGCTCAACTAGCTTGCTTTTTCTACTCCTACAATTCAGGACCCAGTTGGGTGGTGGCGCATGCCTTTAATCCCAGCACTTGGAAAGCAGAGGCAGGCGGATCTCTGAGTTTGAGGCCAACATGGTCTACAGAATGAGGTACAAGATAGCAGGGGCGACACAGAGAAAGTCTGTCTTGAAAAATACAAAACAAAACAAAACATAAAGAACCAAATAATTCAGGAACCAGGGAATAGTGTGGGCCCCCTTTTAGGTAAGTCTTCCCACATCAACTGAGGCCAGCAAGACAACTCCACCCTTACCCCCAGCATGCCCAAGGCCAGTCTGATCTAGCCATTCCCTCGTTGAAACTCTCTTCCCAAGGGATTCTGAGTTGCACCAAGCTGACAACGCATGCTAGCTACTGCAGTAAATGATGAGGTTTCAGAGCACATTAATGGACACACAGGAGCCTTGCCTGCTTCTCAGCCCCCCTTGTACTGCTTCTGCTCTCTATGTCATTCTTCAAACTCTTAGACTGAGTCTCAGCCTCAGTCAATTTGCTGGTACCTAAGCCCTAAAGCTGAACCCATGAGAACAGCCACCATACTGTTGTGTGATATTCTATTCTGATTGTGTTCTGACAAATAAAGCTTGGAGTTGGAGGGCGAGGCCAGCCACTAGGCAACCAAAATTAACCATAGATGTTTGGAGGACTGTAGAGAGAGGAGACAGGAAGTAGTAAGGTGGAGGCAGAGAGAGGATCTCAGTCACTTCTGGACAGAGGAACTGGTGAGGTAAATAGTGACTGTGGCTGTTCCTCTGCTTCTCTGATCTTTCAGGTTTTTACCCCGATACCCGACTCCTGATTTCTTATTGATAAGATTAATGAGAATAATGCTTCACCATACACTGTCAAAGGGAGGGACAGTATTTTTAGGGATAAGCAAATTACCATTAGTCAGTCATGAAGGGTTCAGGAATATCCCAAAAGAGATTTATTTTATTTATGTGGAAGCCAGCTGGAGTTATAAGCAATTATTAGCTGTAAGAAACAGGTGCTGAAAACTAAACTCAGGTTCTCTAGAAGAGCAACAAGTGATCTTAAATGCTGAGATATTTCTCCATCCCCTATTCTTTTCATTTTTAACTAGGTGTGGGTGTTTGCAAGTGGGCACATAAGTGCACGTAAGTACAGGTACCTGTGCAGGCAAGAGGCATTAGATCCGCTGAAGCTATGGAGTTAGTTATACACTGTGGTGAGCCACCAAGTGCTCTTTACTGCGAAGCCATCTTTCTACACTCCATTTTCAAAGATTTTAAATCCATGTAAATTTCTATTTTCAAATGGGCTGGGATAATCAGCTCATACGAATGTTTAAAAATTAGTAGAAAAGGGCCTTGAGAATGGTGCAGCAGTTAAGAACATAGCTGTTCTTACAGAGGATCCAAGTTCAGTTCCCAGCACCCACCTGATGGATCACAACCATCTGTAACCTCAGTTCCAGGGGATCCAATGCCAATTTTAGCTTCTCCTGGGCACTGCATACATGTGTTGCATTTACATACATGCAGAAAAACACACATACATAAAATAAAAATAAATAAATCTAAAAAAGTCATTAGAAAACGAGAAAGCATCATACCTTTCGTTTTGTAATTTATTTAACTGTAGCCCTTTGGTCAACTTTCAGCGGTGCAGCACACAATACTCCTGTGAAGAGTGGGAAGCCAGGAGCAGGCTTTGGAGTCACACTCACCTTAAATTGCTTTGTTGGCCAGATGGAATGACACTGTAGTAGACTGGCATCCCTGTCGTGGGCAGAGACCCTTGATTAGACTGGTTAGGGAACACAACAGGCTGTTGGTAAGTCTGATGGGCAATTCCTTGAGAACCTTGAGGCAGTGAAACCTAGAATTTGAAAGACAATTTAAATAGAAAAAATATTTTTCTAAATCTTGTAGATGTTCATGTCAAGTTCCTATAAACTTGTAAAGTATTGTTAGTAAGAAAAGGTCACCACAGTACCACCATAATAGTCTACGTGCCCTTGGGCCAGCTACTGTTTGACATAATTTGATTTTTGAAAAGAAAGAAGGCCCGAGCAAGAGGACGATCATGTGACAAGGATGCAGGGAGGGTATCAGTGATGCACACTAGGTCACAGTGAGGGCTATGGAACGTTGGCCACCCTCACTTAGCTACCCATGAGACACTGCAGTTCCACCTCAGAAAAGCTGCAAGTGTGTCTCCAGCAGACGTAAGGAGAGACTGCTCTGAACGCCTAAAGGAGTTAGCTCAGCAAGCATCTGGGAAGTGGATTTTCAATTCTCCACAAGAAACTGGATAGTCATGTTAGATCTCTACTTCAGTTCTCCAGCTTCTAAATCAGAAACCACACAGGCATCCTAAGGTTTCCAGATTTATAATTGTACCATAAAATTATAGTGGGATATAGTGATTTTATTAAATAAACCTAACATATAAACTTATGATAGTGATAATGTCACAAGTGATGGTAATGGTTCCAAGTGCTTGGTGTATTATCTCATTAAAACATTCCAACAACCCAAAAACCTACTTTCATAAATGCTTGGCAATTTTTTGATGCTGTTTTGGGTCTTGCTATTCTAACTGGCCTTAAATTTGCAGTGCAAACCAGGCTGGCCTAAAATTTGCTGTAATCCTCCTGCCTCTGCCTCTAAATACTGGATTACAGGTGTGTGCAACTGTGATGAGCAACATCCTTTTTATAGATAAGTTGACTGGAATTAAGTAATTTCTCTAAAGTTTACTGCATTCTAGGCTAGTCAGTACTACACAGTGAAACCCAGCTTTAAAAGAAAAGGTTAATTAACTTTAAGTCATATTTCTAAAATGCAACCTGTAATCAGTCATCTCAAAATACAAAGTAAACTCTTAATTACTTTCCATTGGGTGAAATTATTACAAAGTAAACAGACTAACGAACAACTATGTGTCTGATTCACTCATCTTGGTAAAACACTTCACATTTCAGTCTTTTTGTTTACTAAGGAGGTATATAATGCATTAAGATTATTTCTGTGCTCTTTGCATCTCCTCAACACTGAAACCACAAGACTGCACTGCTGCCCTTGTTGTGGGTGCTGAAGATGGACCTCAGGTCCTGATAATTATACAAGAAGCAGTATTAAGGACTGAGTCATCTCTCTAGCACTCAAATATATTTTTAACAAGAAAAAAATCTGCCAGAAATGGTGTTGAATGCCTTTAATTTCAGCACTCAAGAGGCAGAGGCAAGCAGATCTCTATGTAAGTTCAAGGCCAACTTGGTCTACATAGAGTTCTAGGATAGCCAGAGCTACATAGTTAGATCTGGTTTCAAAAAACAAACACACAAACAAACAAATCAGAACTCCAAAAGAAAGAGAAAGGGATGCTGTTTAAGAATGTGGAGCTTCCACTACCACTAGGTCCATTCCAGCCAGAATGACCTGAACTGCCAACAAGGACCATCTTAGTGCCCAAGGGCTAAGCATCTGCAGGGCCATATAGATCTGGGTAGCCTGCACTGCCACCCAGGGACATGGTGCTGCCCCGCATGGGTTACTGTCAGAGGCCATGTCCAGGTCCGCAGCCCTGCCCCAGCCCCAGCCTGTGGTGAGATTTCACACTGAAAACAGTGAGGATAGGGCTGCACAGAGCTGGCCATGCCCCTTACTGGCTACAGCTCTAGGGAGAACTGGCCCTACCCTCACCAACTGTAGGTGAGCAGGCCCTGTACCTCACCTGGGCAACACAGTAGAGTTGGTCTGGTGGTGTGGTGCAAGTGACAAGGCGGAGGTGAGGGATCAGGGAGATGATGTAAAATCAAACAACAACAACAACAACAACAAATGCCCGGCTTCAGAACACACACACTGTTAAGGACATATCATTTGACCTGGCCTGTTTTCCAGACGATAATTTATCACTTTGTACTCTTCTATCCATAGTGGTAGAAACATGACAAAGGAAGCTTCCATTCTCAGCTGGCCACAACACTATCTCTATTACCTTCACATTTACCCAGTGTGAGGACTGCTTGATATAACATGATAAAGAACTTGCTAAAAACAAAAAACAGGAACTATTTCAACATCCAGCTTCATTTAAAAACCATTAGTATTGGATATCTGTTCTATGACCTTGAAGCACCAGCCCCTAGAGAGGTAACAGGTAACTGTCCAATCAACCTATGACCTTGAAGTACCTGCCCCTGGGGCGGCCTCATGCTGGAATGACTCAGGCGGAAGAACAGCATGGGACTATACTTTGGCCTTCCAGGACCTTCCGATAAATCTCCTGTAGCGAGTCTTCCTTCCTAATAAATTCCTTTACCCTTTAAGCAGACCCCGTGGATTTCTCAAAAAAAATTATTAAATTGTCTGGGTGGTGGTTGCCTCACGCCTTTAATCCCAGTACTTGGGAGGAAGAGGCAGGCAGATCTCAGCAAGTTGAGGCTAGCCTGGTCTATAAAGAGTTTCAGGACAGCCAGGACTATACAGAGAAAAGAAAACAAGCCGGGCAGTGGTGGCGCACGGCTTTAATCCCAGCACTCGGGAGGCAGAGGCAGGCGGATCTCTGTGAGTTCAAGGCCAGCCTGGACTACCAAGTGAGTCCCAGGAAAGGCGCAAAGCTACACTGAGAAACCCTGTCTCGAAAAACAAACAAACAAACAAACAAAAAAAAAAAGAAAAAAGAAAAACAAACAAAAAACCAAAAGAACAACAAAAAGCTATACTAACAAAGCTATACTTTATTTAAATGACATTTCTGAAAATAGACTGTGAGTCCCTAAAAACAAAGGGCAAATCTCTTTTACATGAATATCTGGCAGCAGAACAGAGATGCTTGATGCTCTGGATAGACTGTAAGACCACAGACCTGTAGAAGGCAGTGTTTTCACTTGGTGCCAACCCTGCCTGTCTAGGTATGGGGAAGATTATGTGACTAAGTCAAGAATGATGGTTTTATAAAAGGCACAGAGGAAATGAGGGAGAAGAAAGATGTAAAACTATTTTCATGATATATCTCCTTTTAGCAATTCCTGTGTATTAGCAATATACTTCAAAGCTTGATAATTTCACACTGCAAATACTTAACATTTTCTGGAACTATATAGAATATGCTTATATAATTGCTTACATTCTTATCCATCCTCTAAATATCTTTACAACTAATTTATGCCTTGTAAACTAATTAATTTCCTTGTAAAATTAGTTGAAAGTTATTTTTAAATAGCATCTCTCTGTGTAACTTGGCCTAGCCTGGAACTATGTAGATCAGCTGATTTTGAACTCACAGACATCCACCTGTGCCTTCCAAGGCAAGCACCATCATGACCAGATGTTAAAGGTTCTTAACTTCCCCACCTTTGGCAGCAGGCCTTTCTTTCACTTGCTCAGTGCTTCCTTTGTGATCTCTCTGCTACTCGTCTATACAAGATCACCAGTTTGTTTACTTATGTTTAGATATAATCTATGAACATTTTTCTCTTCATGGTAAGAAGTTTTCATTTTTATTTGAATAACAATAACCTTCGGACTTCTTTTTTAACATTCCATTCCTTAGCTGTGGAAAACAGGCAGGTTAATAAATTAAACCCACTTACAAATTTCTTCCTATACTGCTTAGTTTCTATTGTCAACTTGACACACGGGGAAGAGGGAACCTCAACTGAGGAATTACATCCACCAGACTGGCCTGTGGGCATGGCTGTAAGGCATTTTCTCGGTAACTTATTGATTTATGAGGACCCATCCACTGTGGGCAGGTGGGCCTGGACTGTGTAAGACAGGTAGGTATGTAAGTAAGCCCAGGGGCAAGCTAGAAGGCAGCATTCCTCCATGATTTCTGCTTTCAGTCCCTACCCTCTGGAGTTCCTTCTCTGATAAGTGGCCTATTAAGCTGTAAGATGAAACAAACCCTTTTCTCTCCAAGTTGCTCTTGGTCATTCACAGTGTTTATCACTGCAACAGAAAGTAAACTAGAGCACTCTCTAAAGAAAAAAGAAGGAAAAGCAAATTTCTGAAAATGTCACATCATAATAAAGATATCTGTTTAGGTCAAATGTGGTGCATGTCTTTAATCCCAGCATTAGGGAGTGTGAGTTTGAGGCTGGCCTATTCTACAGATCGAGTTCGAGGACAGTCTGGGCTACAAACAAATCCTTTCTTCAAAACAAAAACAAAAACAATAACAAAAATCCACAGGAAAGAAAATTGTTTATATGGGAAACAATAACCTTTCTGTTCTAGATCTACAAAACAAACTCCTTGATTTAAATAAAATAAAAATGTCATGGAGTTTGTTTATTTGAGACAAGGTGTCACTAAGTACCCCTGGCTGACCTGGAACTCACTATGTATACCAGGCTGGCTTTGAATCCACACATACATCTGTTTACCCTTACCACCCAAATGCTGGGATTAAATATGTGTACCACCATGCCTGGACTTCCATGACTTTTGTTTTTGAGTCAGGGTCTGACAATATAGCTCTGACTGTCCTGAAACTCACTCTGTAGCCCAGGCTGGCCTTGAACTCACAGAGATCCGCCTGCCTATGCCTTCTGAGTGCTGGGATTAAAGGCGTGCGCCACCACTGCCCGGCTTGTGAGGGTAAATGAAATTAATATAACTAACAAAATTCTTAGGATGATAATGCTCTGTCTCATGAAGCATTTCCCTAACACTAAAGGAACAGAGTGTGATGGCACATGCCTGTGAAGAAGCATAAGCTTGAGTCCAGCTCAGGCTGCACAGTGAACTCCAAGCTGGCCTAGGGTGCAGTAAGTAATAAGACTGCCTCAAAAATTCAAACCAAACCCAAAAACTAAAAACAAGCAGACACAAAAGAACAGAATATATTGTAGTCATGCATTTTACTTTATTTTTTTGAAGCAAGAACCCTCTGGACAGCCAGGCTGTCATGGAGCTTTCTTTACAAACCTATAATCTTACTGCCTCAGCCTTTCAAGTGCTAGGATTACAGCTACAGATTCAGCTGATCTGCAATCACCTATCCCTACAGGTGAGAGAAAACATACCTGATATGATGGCACTGAAGGGTAGGGGATGACCACTCCTTGGATATGAGTTCCAGTGCTGTTTGGCTGGCCTCCCACGAGGCTCTGACTCTGGGGTGACTGAACTCCAACTACTCCTTGGTAGTTTTGCTGCTGGTTGGGCATAACTTGATAACCTGTAATGGTAAAATGAGTTCAATCTTGTTTTGAGTTTATTGTAAGTAATAGTGTATTTCTGTATTTAGTGTCAGAATTTTACTTCATCAGCAAATCTCCAAGCCTATTGTAAGAGTTATAAGGTTTACCATGAAATAAAATTCAATCCTCCCCCAAATCTAGTCAAACAAAATATGTGTAAAGATTTCTTCTATGGGTCACAGTCTTGGCTAACAAAGGACAAGCACTAATTAGTTTGTATCATAATACTTAATGATAACGAGTTTCTGAGGATCAGGATGCCTACATGATTTGTTAGAGCACTGTCTGAGAGGTAAATATGTACCATCCCTTTAAAAAAACTGAGAACTTCATGTGATAAGAGCAGAATATTAAAGATGGAATGAATGTGTACTGATGCAACTGTAGAAGTCACATGTCATCAGCGGCCCTGCTGGGGAACAAAGATTGTGCATGTGTAAGGGACAGGATTTTAGAATGGTTTGAAGTTGTTGTTGTTTTTTTTTTAGTAGTACAACAACAAAAAACAAACGAACCAACAAAAACAAACCACACCAAGACATGAATCTCTTTAGGAATATGTGAAAAACATAAGGTGAATGGAGCCAGTTAGTTCTTTTGAAGGATCATTTTCTGGCTGTATTGCTGATTTCATCTGACAGAGAGCCAGATCATTAAGAAGATTAAACGTGACTGGGAACTTAAGCGGTAAGAACATGTTTATGAAGTAAACTTCTTACTTTTAAGAATCTACAACAATGAGTAAGCTTTGAATCTCAATTTTATTTTGTTCTCGAGTCTAAGAACATTCTTTTGTGAATATCAATTAGTGTAAAGAAAGATTTCTAAACATTACCAAAAATGCTTTCATTAAAAAAAAAAAAAAAAAAAAAGGAAAAGAAAAGAAATTGATTGAAAACAAGTCATTATTTAGCTTCAGGGCACTGACAAAAGTTTTTTTTTTTTTTTTTTACAAAGAACACCAGTGCTGCCAATGCAAATGTCAGCAGGCAAAGGCTGGTGAGACTGTCTCTGACTGCACCATATACTGATCAATAAATTTTAATTTTCATCTTCATTTAATTCTAAAGTGAGAGGAAGTATACCAAAACCTCAGTCATTGAATGTAAACAGGGGCATCAATGCTGTTGATTAAAATGCATATTCTAGATTCTTCTCTATAAGAAAGAGACTGATAATATGTTGTCAACTATTTCTTCTCTTGTGCATTTCCTGTACTGCTTAAGTTTGGACATGAACTGAAGAAGAGAGCAAAAAAACATTTTGGCCTAATGACATTCCAGCCTACCTTCAGTTCATCAAATAACAAACACTTCAAATTTATAAACTGTAAGCACTATTAACACAAATACACTGACACATTTTTGTCCTTAAAAAATTAAGACAGGAACAAAAAACGGGAAACTACCAGGAAACATTGTTTGAGATGCCACGTTTCAAAACACACACACACACACACACAAACACACACACCACCCTCCCTGGCAGAATTCACTGTGATATAATTGAACTTTGTAAGTATTTAAAACTAAATAGTCATACTTCCCCAATAAACAGCAAGTATTCTACATATTAACTTTTTGGTTTTTAGAGTAGTGCTGGAGAATCGAACACATGACCTCTCACATGCTAAGTAACGTATGAACCACTGAATTAAACTTCTAGTCTGAATGTTATCCTTACAGTTTATTAAGGATCACTTGGATAGTACATTACAGAATCTGTGTCACTAAATTCCCATTTCCATTTTTACTAATTGTCATATACAGACATATAAAATTAGTATCATTACTGTTTGGAGTTAATGGTAACAGCAAATCTAAAACACCTGACCCAGCATGTCCATTTACAGAGGAGAACTTGTATTGTACTTGCCAATGGGGTGACATGAATGATGAGAAAGAGACCATCTTTAAGAAATGATGCCATTGAGACAATAAAATCATGAAACTGGAGAATGAACAGTCTTGTGAAAGAGGGAGAAGAATTCTTACTGGTACTTTACTCACTTAATGTCTGTGATTTGGCTTAAAGAAAAAAAATATTTCAACAAAAAGTTAAAAAAAAAAAAGGCTGGAATAAAGGGAAAAATTCCTGTCTGATGAACAGAAAGTGGTCTGTAATAGTCAGATACAGTGTGTGGACTGAATGGCCCACAATAAAGGTAGAAGAGAATCCCAGTGAAGAAACACTGTGAGTACAGTGGGGCCAGTTTTCCGAGTTACACTTTTGTCTCGAGGAGGGTTTATTTGGCTCACGGTTTCAGAGGTTTCAGTCCATCATGGAGGGAAGGCAGAGCAGAGCAACTCACATCGGTGGCCAAGGAGCAGAGAAAAAGAATGCCTGTATTAGCAGGCTTTCTGCTCCCTCATCCCCCTTCCTTTCTACCTCCAGGCTTTGGGATGGTACACCCACATACAGGCTAGGTCTTTCCCACTTCATCGTATCTGGTAATCAAATTTGAGCTTCACACTTCTCTTTCTGAGGTCAGAGAAGAACCAGTGTGAATAGGATGGTATGGCTGTGCTGTGGACCACACTACCTTTGAATAGAAATTAATTAATCCATTTACCCCGCTGACTCATGAGTCTATATTTGTACATTAATACTTCATTGACAAGCAGCATAAACAGTGAATGCATCCAAAAAATAAGAATGATAGGCACTTTAAAAGACAATGTCTTTTCCTTAAGATGCTCTCATGTGCCAGTTCTGTCCACTACCTTATAGAACATCCATCCCTCAAAACAACTGGTAACATGAACTTGGTTCTTGCTAATTCTTCCTTTCATGGTTTGTGTATACTGTTACAAAAAAAGGGGGGGGGATGATAATACCATTTAAGAGCAAAGAAAGAAATTTTAACACCTACCACTGCCCTTTCAGAATAAAGCAATTAATATGAACCATCACTCAGCTAAAAATGTAGACACTCAGCATGTATACTCAAAATAATGGGGAAAAATACATTTTAGAGCATAAACAGGACTACTATGTGCTGAAAGGCCAGTTTCTCAAACCATTTTAGTGAATGTTTTCTGATGGAAACAGTTTAAGTTTTAATGTAACATTAGTTTATGAAGTAGAGGATATTTAGTCACCTTCACTTACAAATCCCATCAGTCTGAAGTTTGTGGTTCACTAGTACTTTAAACCTCTGTTAGGAAACTATCCAGCAGCTGAGACACAAATTTCACGTAATTAACCATGAGCTACTGAATTGATTAGGAAGACTATGAAGCTGTTTCAATTTGAATCTAATATGCACAATTTGAAACAATTATTTCAAAATTTCTGAAACAAATGGGATAATCAGGTGATGATAAAAGATACTCATAGTAGAATATTAAGAAAAAAAACTTGGAAAATATTCATCTATAATCACCACTTACTGTTCTTTTTGTGGTTAACCTTGCCTTTTCTTTAATGCTTCTAAATCAGATTAAGAGAGATTTTACAAAGCGGTGGGAAGGAAGTGTTTAAATTTTCTTTTTGAAACTAAAACCTGATATTTATTTATTTATTTATTTATTTATTTTAAAATGACAAGGTTTTTTTTTTGCTGAGATTTATTTGTTTTATGTGTATGGATGTTTTGCTTCAATGTTCTGTGCAACATGTACATGAAGTACCCAAGGAGATCAGAAGAGGGCATCAGGGCCCCTGGAAGTGAAATGTACAGTTGGTTGCGAGCTTCCATGTGAGTGCTAGGAACCGAATCCAGGTTCTCTGGAAGTGCTCTTAATCACGGAACCATCTCTCCACCCCTAAATACATTTCTTACAACATGATTAAGCCAGGTGTAGTGGTACATGTCTTTGATCCCAGCACTCAAGAGGCAGGGGCAGACAGATCTTGGTGAGTCTGAGACCAGCCTTACTTATCTAGAGAGTGAGTTCTAGGTCAGCCAAGGTGAGACCTGGTCTCAAAACAAAACATAACATAACACAACATACAACAAAACACTTAGACCTTAAGTATAACAATTAAAGGATAAGAAAATAACTTAGTAGATCTCTGACACACTTTAAGGATGAGAGCATGTAGTAAGATTCAGCCCAAAACTCCTATGCCTTTTCATTTAGAATATGAGATGTCTCACTGCTTCAAAGGTATCCAAAGCTGATATTCATACATTTATCACATGTCAGCACTGCTCTGTGCACAGGAAGTACCTCATTCCACATTCACAGACACCATTATTTCAAAGAGACACAACTCTCCTCCTTTTCAGGTGAGGAAACACAGGCACAGTTTCCTACCTTAGTCCAAGGTCACAAGCCGGTCAGTGTATAGCTGGGATCTGCATGTAAGATCTACCTTCCCCAAGGACATGTGCTGAAGTATGGTGATATTTTATTTGTACTGAAATGTAATTTTAATTTTATGTTAATAAAGTTGCCTTGGGGTCAGAGCTATTAGAGCCATAGCAAGAGCGTGGTGGTTAGAAGAGCTAGGTAGATTTCTGTGTGTTCAGGATACAGCAGTATTGGAGACATATGCCTTTAAGACCTGAGGCGTACTTACAGCAGTGACAAGGCAGTCATGTGGTTGGGTTTACAACCAATGAAAAGGCAGACAGAAAGAGTATTTAAACTCAGACAAACAGGAAGTAGCTCTCTCTCGGGGAAGTTAGGAGCACTGCAGGAGGTAAGATTTTATCTCTGAGCTCTGACCTCTCGGCTTTCTCTCTTTTACATTGGCTCTGTGTTTTTTATTTTAAAAAGACGATTGGATACATCTACACTGAAGTGAATGAGTACCACAGAAATACTCAAGTAAGTAGGATTTGAGAGCTTTGATTTTCTGAGAATTCTGCTTAGAGAAGACATCTACTCTAGTTTAACACCTAAGTTTCTAGGTAAGTTTACTTGTAGGAAAATCTAGAGTTCATTTTTGTTTATTGTTTTTTTTAACTATTACTATTATTACTACTGCTATTTTTTTTTTCTTTTGAGATAGAGACTATGAGGCCCTACCTGACCTGCATGGAACTCATAATGTAGACAAATTTGGCCTCTGCCTGTCTTCTCCTGCCAAGTGTTGGTATTAAAGGCATGTGCCACCATGCCTGGCAAGAAAACAGAATTATAAATGAAGTGAACCAGCCAGCCAACTAATTGTTCATTTGAATTGAAGAGTATTTGTGAAAACAAGCATAAGTATCAAAATAGAAATCAGAGTAAGCAGTTAGTCCAGCAAGCAGCTACGTGAACATGGAAGTTAAAAAGGCACCAGAGTCAAGTTGACACAACCAGTCCACGCTGTCCTCACTGTTTTCCCCACAATCTTGGCATGGTTTGTGACCTGCATTTTTCAGAGCTATACTTCTGCCTCTCATGAGACTAGATTTCTCATTAGAAAACAATTAGGGGGCCGGGCGTTGTTGGCGCACGCCTTTAATCCCAGCACTTGGGAGGCAGAGCCAGGCGGATCTTTGTGAGTTCGAGCCAGCTGGGCTACCAAGTGAGCTCCAGAAAGCGCAAAGCTACACAGAGAAACCTGTCTCGAAAAAAAAAAAAAAAAAAAAAAAAAAAAAAAAAAAAACAATTAGGAAAGGGAGAGGAAGCCCAGAGGATAGTGGATCCCAGGCCATATGCAGCTCTGTGTCTCCAGTCCTCAGTGTTTCCCTATAATCTACAGTCACCCTCCTAAGGATTCAGATTTGTAGTGCTGCTTGAGGCTGCTTTGGCTGGAAAGAAGAACTCTGCTGCCATATTCTGCGTGAGTCTATAGAAGATTTTCATAGATGCTGGCTGTCTTCCCCACAGGCTCAGTGGGGCCAAGCCTGCTTTATTGAGGACAGCTCGTGGGCAGGGGGGCCACTCTACTTCATGTGTTGGGGTTGTCTGAAGCAGTGACTTCCCACCACCAACAGAATGCTTCCATTGCCTTAGCAGCAAGGCAGGAAAGTATACCAGGTTTGAACCACACTGGTAGGGGACATCAGGGATCTTTACAACAACCTTTCTAAGACTATCACAGCTAAGACCATCATTTAACATATTATCCTCTAGAATACTAATAATCAGGAGGGAAGTTCCAATGCTATTAGGAAAGATATTTGAATTTATTTTTGAAATCATAATGAAATGTTTGATCTTTCATTCCAATAATTCTAAAACCCAGGAAATAGGTAACAAGTATGTAATTTTGTATTATACTTTCTAAAAGAGCAGGATACAAAAAGATTATTGGACTTTCCATAATGCAAGATAACTGTGGACCTGTTGGTCAAAGTGTATATAAATCATAAAGGAAGTCAGAAACATGGAAAACACTAAAAACATGGGGGGGGGGCATAATACTGTATTTCAAACACAGATAAGAATTTTTCTGTTATTAATCACTCAGTACCCCATAATACTAGACCATTAAGGACATACATGCCTCACTTTAGGTGCTTATGTTGAATAAAATTCATGTTCTTGAAACAGTGTTCAAACTGCTTGAAATTTCAAATTCTGAACTTTTGTTTAAACAAAGCAGCCCAAGCTTGGTTTATTAGTTGTGTCACCTATGACAAGTGGCTCTGTGCTTCAAATTCCTTATCTAATCTCAGACACGAGGAAAAGACACAGAGTTTCAGTGACTTTAAAATAGTCTGAAGACTATTTTAGAAAGTCCAAGTATGAGACTGAGCATAAGGAAGAAGTGATTCCTAGAGAAAGAAAAGTACCATTGGGTTAAAAAAAAGTGTTATAAGAGCATTTCTAGTATCCTGACACAATACACTAGACCCCCCCAGTACAACATAAATTGTTCTTTATCAAAAGTAATTTCAGTATATGAGAAATTAAAAAAAAATTTTTTTAAACTTCTGTGACTTATTTAGAAACGAGAGAAAGTTAGAGAAAAGCAAGATATCTTTTATAGGAATTTGTCAATCTGGTGGGAAAGCCACCAATAGTGAGTGATTCCAAACAAAATTAACTAATATCCAGTTATCAATATGGGTGTTTCTTTCTTGCTTTCCTTCTTTTCTTTTCTTTTCTTTTCTTTTCTTTTCCGAGACAGGGTTTTTCTGTGTAGCTTTGCACCTTTCCTGGAACTTGCTCTGTAGACCAGACTGGCCTCGAACTCACAGAGATCCACCTGCCTCTGCCTCCCGAGTGCTGAGATTAAAGGCACGGGGCACCACTGCCCGGCTTAACATGGGTGCTTCTACCACTACTGTTCTTTGTGAAGGACTGCACTGCGGCCAAGGCTTTCTGAGGAAAGCACCAACAAGTTTTGTAAGCCGAGAGAACAATTTTGAATTGATGGCTCAAGCATGGCCTGGAAGATTACAAAGGATACTACTCTACGTTTAACTCCATCTCATTTCAACAGGAAAGAGTAAGAAGGAAACAGTGCTCAGCAGAAAAACAGTGCTAACAAGCTAGATCTACTTTATCATAGGTGACCTGAGCTAGAATTTGTATTAATGGAAAGCATCCTTTAAAACAGATTAGCCATAATCAGATAGAGACAAATTGAAGAAATGCTTCAACAACATGACCACCACCAGGAATCTAAATGTATTTTCCTTACTAGTATTAACACTTTTTTCCAGATCAGACTTGTATAAAAGAAGCACTGTGAATAAAGTTAAGCTTTAAAAAAAAGTAATCTTGCTGAATCTAAATTTATTTGAACTAGGTGTTTTATGGCAATTTAGTAGAATCTTAAATTTATAAACCAGGCATGTCTTCTGTCTGCTACTATTTGGTATACAGGCCAAGTTCAATCAAAGCCAGTTCTTACTTGTACTTGGGAAGAGACACAGTTGCCAATCCTTCTACTATCATGCTTCAATTCAACAGAAAGGTCAGCAAAACTCAACCACAGACGTTACAGCTCTTAGTTATTTAAATAACTATCCCAGACAACTCAAGGAAACCTGTAAGTACTTACCAAATACATTTGCTCCTTATTTCAGTGGCAGCAGATTTAATGGAGAGGGGAAGGGAAATAGGTGGAGTTGTACTTATTATACAATTTCTGAATTTGTGCAGCTCATGCAAAACTAAGAAATGCTCACAGAATTAACAACAACAACAACAACAACAAACAAAGTAAAATCAGGGCCACCACCTAGGACAATTATATGGGTCCGATTATATGGGTCAAAAATTGTCAAAAGAGACAATCAGTTCTGTTACAGTCCCTGTGTAGCTAACTGAATCTCTTATCAGTATGATTTGCTTCAGCTCACCCAACAGTGTAGATTCTCCCTAGTTTTTATCACATTATAGTTACTTTTATTTATTTTCATTATTTGGTTTGAGACACGGTTTTAATTATCCCAGGCTGGCTTCAAACTCTGTAAGAAAAGGATGACCTTGATATTCTTGCCTCTACCTCCTAAATACTGGGATTAAGTAACACATGCAGCGTATGTGGTGCTGGTGAGGGAACCCAGGGCTTCATGCATCCAAGGCAAGCACCCTGCCAAGTTATATTCCCAGCTCCCCTCAATCCCCTGGTACTTTCAAATCTGTGGCCTGCAATGCTGCCTATAATCTGCACATTCTAAAGTTTTCCTTATACAGTGTTGCTCTTCATTATGCTATCAGTCTGCTGGTAACAAACCTTAATATATAATCACATGGTTCTGAGTTACTTGAAAAATTAAGACTGAAGATATAGCTCAATGATACTTGAATTTATGAGCTGGTTTTAAAACTAAAATCTGATTCAGTTTCAGAGAATTATTTTGTTTCTCACAGGCATACAATAGTAAGAGTTTTGAGGAAAATTGAATTATGTATCTTGGTACAAGCCTAAGCAACTTAAAATACATGTGGGTATCTTTGGTTCATTTGGTCCATGTTTTAATGAATAATTATGCCCCCAAAAATTTGTATAACAAGAGGGAAAGAGACAAATTTGATGTTTACTAGTGAGTTTGGAATGCTTAGGACATTAAACTTTATTGGATAAGCTGCAAACCAAACCAAATCTGCCATCTAAATATGCTTTGGAAAAGAAATGACAGCAATAGCTCTTTTGAATATTTTGTATTTTTTAAAGGAAAATTATTATGAAGCCAAGGCTGTCATTAAAATTCAAACCCTTATTTCTGAGTATGGTATAAAATTAAAAGGCAATTACAGTTAAAGAAAATGAGTAAAAAGAAGCCAGGAAGCAGCTGAAAAAGAGACCGGTTCACTGTGAGAAATGTACACCTCTCAGACAGTGCTACGGCCCCGAATCCAACAGCTCAGGACAAGGCCAATTATTGTAAAATAGTAAACACATATGGTGAAGCTGCAGATTTTTCAAGAGTACTAATGAAAGCAGCTGTGTATCATAAAGCCAGGCCCTGAAGTCTCTGCTACAGTCACCACCTGTGGGGCCTTTTCTTTAAACTTCTTAGAGCACATGCATTATACTCTACAGTATTCAAGGTGTACCTTTTAAGCTAAGGGTTAAAATAATAAATTTGTAGTAATACCAATTGGCAAATTACTGATCTTTTGAAATAGATGCTTTTTTTTTTAAAACAATAGCAGTTAGTAACAGTAAGACACTAAGCTATTTTAAGTCAGTTCTGAATTTTTTTTTCTTTTTCTTTTTTTAAGACAAGGTTTCTCTGCATAACCCTGGCTGTTCTCGTACTAGCTCTATAGATCAGGATAGCCTCGAATTCAGAGATCTGCTTGCCTCTGCCCCCTCCTCCTAGGATTAATTAAAGGTATGTTCCACCACTGCCCAGCTAATATTCACTGTTCTAAACCAGAAACACTCAAAAGAAACACCAAATCTTCCAATTTTTGAGTCCACAGAGGCTAGACAATACAATAAACACACCCTAATTTTGTAAATGAGCAAACTGAAAGCCCCAGGCTTTATAACTAACACAACTAGCACTAGTTAAAAATGACTGTGGGGGCTGGAGAGATGGCTTAGTTAAGAGCATCTCTTGCAGAGGGCCTATGTTCACTTCCCAGCCTCCACTGATGGCTCACAACTGTCTGTAACTCCCGTCCCAGAGGACTCAGCACCCTCTACTGGCCTCTCTGGGCACTGTATGAATGTAATGCACAGACATACATTTAGGCAAAACACCCATACATATAAAACAAACAAATAAAAATAAGCTCTATTAAAAAAATAGAAAAAGGCCGGGCGGTGGTGGCGCACGCCTTTAATCCCAGCACTCGGAAGGCAGAGCCAGGCGGATCTCTGTGAGTTCGAGGCAGCCTGGGCTACCAATGAGTCCAGAAAGGCAAAGCTACACAGAGAAACCTGTCTCGAAAAACCAAAAAAAAAAAAAAAAAAAAAAAAAAATAGAAAAAGAACAGACCCTGGGCCATTAATTGGGATTCTGACTAACAGTTCTGCTATTCTTTCACATGATACACTGTATTGCTGGGAAGCTTCATGCATTTCAGGACTTCCATCAGTGTCTGTTGACATGTGCTGATTCAATCTTATTTTGAGTGACCACAGTATTCACAATAGAAGCCAAGAATATTGTCACCCCTATGCTAATACTGCTCTAGTTGGGGCCCCACAGTATATGGAATTTTATTCTCAAGGAGTCAGTACACTGGCACAGATATGGTTAGAACACTAAAGCATTTTATCTAAAAAGAATTTCTTGATATTTATTCCACAAAGAGGAAAACAGCAGTAAATCCGTTATTGTCCATACTCTATGTGGTCTCAGAAGAATGCCCCGCCACCCCCCCCCAACCCATAGGGCATTTCTGTGTAGCCCTGGCTGTCCTGGAACTCACTCTGTAGACCAGGCTGGGCTCCAATTCACAGACATCCACCTGCCTCTGCCTCCTGAGTGCTGGCGATAAAGGCGTGCGCCACCACCACCTGTTTGACTCAGCTGAGTTTGTTAATTTAGGGGGAAATGTTCTTTAAAGTCATATATAAGCATTTGAGTATTAGTGGTGCCAAGCCAAAGAAAATGTGCTGCAATTTTTCACTATTTGGATAAAAGATTAGTCCTATTCTTTTATGAAATCAAAGATAACATCAACTTTCTTGAGTTCTTTTAGCATACATAAGCATGCTGGACAAGACTCAAAAAATAAGTGGTAAAATTTACATTTTAATCAGTTGCAATGATAAATGTAAGGAAATAAGAAAATGTATTGAAAGAAAAGACAAAAACTATGTTTACATATAAAAATTGGGGCAGAAATCAGTAAACAGAACAAAAAAAAAATTGAAACAGAAATTGTCTATCTTTTAGTTCTTTGTTCTTCTATTAGGATTCAGATATAAAGCCCAGGAATAAAAAGTTAGCAAATCACACTTTTAAGATTACAACTTTGATGCTGAGTGGTAGTGGCGCACACCTTTAATCCCAGCACTGAGGAGGCAGAGGAAAGCGGATCTCTGAGTGCTAGGCCAGCCTGGCCTACAAAGCGAGTTCCAGGACAGGTTCCAAAGCAACACAGAGAAACCCTGTCTCAACAAACAAACAAAAATTACAACTTTGAGCAAGGTGTGGTGGCACATGCCTTTAATCCCAGCACTCTGGAGGCAGAGGCAGGTGGATTTCTGTCAGTTCAAGGCCAGCCTGGTCTACAGAATGAGTTTCAGGATAGCCAAGGCTACACAGTAAAACTCTGTCTTGAAAAAAACAAAAAACAAAGAAAAACAAAAAAATTATAGCTTTGTTAAAAACAGTTCAAATTTTCACCAGATCTATGAAGAGGTCAATATAATTACCAACATATCTCTGATTCTGGTTGCTGAACATTTTCTTTTTTTTTTTTTTTGGTTTTTCGAGACAGGGTTTCTCTGTGTAGCTTTGCGCCTTTCCTGGGACTCACTTGGTAGCCCAGGCTGGCCTTGAACTCACAGAGATCCGCCTGGCTCTGCCTCCCGAGTGCTGGGATTAAAGGCGTGTGCCACCACCGCCCGGCTGCTGAACATTTTCTTAAAGGAAACTTTCTATTACACTTACAGGCACAACAAAAATATTTGTCATTTAAGGTAAGAATTTGTGAGGATTTCCCTTTTATTCTTCAAACAGAATGAGACATAATTAAATCAAGCTATAAGTTACTAGGATAATGCAGAAAATAAAGGAAAGAACGGGCTTTCAACACACTGACTTCTTATGCTGACACCCAGTTGTCAATGTCAGAAACTATGGAAGGACAGGCTGTCCTCTTCTGCACCTGTGCTGGCTACATGCGGTCTGGTTTACTTTCATCTTAACCAACTGTTGTGTGATATTTTGTTTGTGTTCTGACAAATAAAGCTTGCCTGAAGGACAGAGGGCAGAGCTAGCCACTAATTAACCATAGAGGCCAGGCCGTGGTGGCACACACCTTTAATCCCAGCACTTGGAGGAAGAAGGAAGAACCAGGAGTTCAAGGCCCACCCTGGGCTAAATGAGACTGAACCAGTATAAAAGAACCTGGGTCCTCTTCAAGAGCAGCAAGTGCTCTTGATCTCTAAGCCATCTCTCCAAAACTCAATTTACTTTTTATAAAATTATTGAGTCACCACAGGTAGGAATATTGCTAAGCAGCAAATGCCTGCCTAGCACAGGCAAAGCCCTGAGTTCCATTACCAGCACCACAGGAGAAAAAAACGTAATTAAAAACAAACCAGTTGTTATAATTTTGGAAGGTTAAATATATATATATATATATATATATATATATATATATATATATATATATATATATATATATATAAGAAGTCAATTATTTTCAGGCCCAGAAATCACAGAAAAATGCTTTCTTTGCTACTGTTTTTGTTTTAATTTTTGACACAAAAGATGCTATGTAACTCAAGTGTACCATAACCCTGTGATCCTCCTCCTTAGCCTACGGAGTGCTGAGATTAGTGGCATATGTCACTGGTCCCGACTAGAATATCATTTGTATTGGAAAATAACTGTGTATGTGATGTTAAATGAGCAATATTATGATCAATGTTCCCAAGGATGAACAATTTTTTGTTTGTTTTTCAAGATAGGGTTTCCCTGTGTAGCACTGGCTGTCCTGGAACTCACTCTGTAGACCAGGCTGGCCTTGAACTCACAGAGATCTGCCTGCCTCTGCCTCCTGAGTGCTGGGATTAAACGTGTGTGCCACCACACCCGGTTCAGAATGAACAGTTTTAAAAACTTTTAAAAAGGTGATAATTTATTATTGTAAGATGTGTGCATATGTGTAAAGAGAGGAGAGTTTATATGATGTGTCACAACACACGTGTGGAAGCCAAAGACAGCTTTGTGGAGCTGGTTCTTTCCCCATCTAACTTTATGTAAGACATGGGCCTCAGGTTCAGAATGCCAAGCTTGTGCAGTAAGCACCTTTACCCAGAGCCATCTTGCCAGCTAGGAACAGCTCTTGATGTCTTTTGAATTGAGATTATATATACTGCTTATATTTTTGAAAAGGGTTATATTATTCTTTCAGGAAAACCTGACATTGAAAGGAGTCACATTTGAAACAGAACAAACTGCAGCTTAGTTAGCAGTCAGATGATGTTCAAACTTCTATAGAAAAGAAGATATGCTGTACACACAATGTAAAGACTAGTCCACACACAAGAGGGAAGAGCCTGCATACGAAGAACAAGAAAACTTCCATGAAAGACTGGCTGTAGAGTTGTGTAATTATGACTCTTCTTATAATGGAAGTTGGTGACTGCAGCAGCACAAGAAGCAACAAGAGAACTTTTACTGGAAGGCCAGGCCAAAAGTAGCTCTCAAGAGTAAGCCGACAGTACTGAAGACTCCTCTGTGCAGGTAGAGCTGAAATGCCTCTGCACATAATCTCTATCTCCATCAATGACAAACAGTTCAAAATGCTCCATAAAAATCAGTGTTAAACTCTAACTTCAGTTCTCCAAATTATGTAACACAAGGTTTTAGCTAAACACTTTACTAAATATTTGTAACAAGAAACAACCAGGGTGGAAACAGAAGTGAGTTAATTAGAATCAATTAAGACAGCTTTCTATATGTCTGTGGAATTGCATGTATGAGTGCATATGTGTGTGCACTAGAGTTCGTCATTGGGTATGGTTCCTCAAGAGCTATCAACCTTGTTTTTGTGAAACAGGTCTCTCACGAGCTCTAAATACACCAACTAGGCCAGGCTGGCTGGGTATCAAGTCCCAGAAATCCACCTGTTTCGACCTTGTCAGTTCTGTATTACAAGTATTACACAGTGCCCGTGGCTACACGGTTTTGGAGACTAAACTCAGGTGCTCAAGTGTGCAAAGTAAACACTCTGTCTGCTAAGTTACTACTTAGCTCTTAAAACAGTATTTAAAAATGAGATTGGGGTTCAATTCAAATAAGTTCTTGAAGAAAATGGCAAAAAGGAAACAAGATTGAGTTTTAATTTTTTTTTTAATGTTTAGTATTAGATTCTATTTGTTCCTTTTCACTAAATAATTATCAAACTGAAGATGAGACAGAAATACATGCAAGAACACAGTTTATCAAACAGGCACCTTTGAAATTAAAGTGTCATCCTTTAGCTAAAATTCAAAAGGATTAAATTTAGCAGGCTTTGTTCTTTGATTCTGGTAAGTTGTATGGAGGCCACCTTGCGTAATGTCTCTCCTACCATTTCTATCTGGGTAATAAATAGGATGCAAAGAGGGCTTCTAATACCACAGCAGCAAGGATCCAATAGCTACTCACAAGACTCTTGGCCATGCAGAACCTTCCTATTATGCTCTCATCCCTTTATCATACAAATCTGTGTAGATGTCTGGAGAAATGTAAGGTTTTCCCACTCCTTTATATGTGACTGGCTTACACACTCACACACACATATCTGAGATCTTCAAAGACTGAGCATGATAATATCTTAATATAAAGACTTAAGTATATTAGGAAACAGTAATGTCCATAATTGAAAATTCTGGGATAAGAACTTGACTCACCTGTCTGCTGTGCAGGCTGTGGCAGTGGTTGGTTTAGATGTGAACTGTAATGGACAGAAGGGACAGGGCGGTACTGAGGCTGGCTGGAGTGATAGTGGCCTGGAGCACAGTAACAGGCTGGCATCTACAATCATAAGCATTGAGGACAAAAATTAGTTTTACTTGGAAAAGTAATTTTTCCATGAGGTACATCAGAATGCAATGATCAGTAATTATAGTACCAACCCTCTGCAAATCAATTAAATTTTTAAAATTAAACTGTACTTAAATAAATTTAAAACTATAAAGTTCAGCTCTAAGATATCTTTAAAAGGATAGCCTCCTCTGGGCATGGTAGCAAACACCTTTAATTCTAGCACTCAGGAGGCAGAGGCAGGTAGACCTCTGTGAGTTCAAGGCTAGCTTGGTCTGTATAGTGACTTCCAGGCCAGCCAGGGCTATGTAGAGAGACCCTGTCTCGAATAGCCAAACCAACTAAGAAACAAAACAACTTCCGCAAACCAAACAAAACAGAACAAAGGACATTTACCAATGTGCCCACTAATCACATTTAGATGTTACTTTTATTTGTTTCATATTTCTCTTTTATAAAACGACGTTTGCTTTGCTGAAAAACTACTGAAAACTATCATTTTCCTTGGCTGCCTACCAGACCTTGAAGATAAGACCTCACTGCTAAGGACACAATCTACTTTAGGCACAGTGCTTGGAGAAATTGAGTTGGAACTCATCTGGAAGCCTCCTTCCTGGGGACTAGCTCTCATAGTATTCAAAGGTGCTATGCAAGCTGCCAATGGAGGAAAGTAATCCATAGCCCTAGCCACCTGTAAACCCTACAATGACAGCCTGAAAAAATATCCCCAATGGTGCAACAGCAGGACTTTTATCTTGGGGTTACCAGCAGATATCTAATTAGACTTAATGCCCACTCAGTAGGAGGGAGTTCATGCTTGGCACAGTAAACCTAGCCAACTACCTGTATCTGGAGAAGTTAAAAGACCCTAGGAAGAACCCATGATTGACATTTTCTTAAAGTAATTATCATTTCTAGCTGACTCCATTTACCCTTATACTCACAGATAAACGTAGCTCTTAAGCCCTCATCAAAGAAGACTCTTTACAACAGAGACCATCATGGAGATCCACAACTGGTTAAAGTGTAGAGAGTAAGTGTCTGTGGGGCATCTGACAGAGGACTGATCTCCAAAGTGTAGAAAGAACTCAAGAAACTAGACATCAAAATACTCAACAATCCAATTAAAAAATGGGCTAAAGAGCTAAACAGAGAATTCTCAAAAGAAGAATCTCAAATGGCTGAAAGACATTTAAGGAAATGCTCAACATCCTTAGTCATCAGGGAAATGCAAATCAAAATGACTCTGAGATATCATCTTACACCTGTCAGAATGGCTATGATCAAAAACACTAATGACAGTTTATGTTGGAGAGGATGTGGAAAGGGGGGAACACTCCTCCACTGTTGGTGGGAATGCAAACTTATACAACCACTGTGGAAATCAGTATGGCGGTTTCTCAGAAAATTGGGAACAGATCTAACTTAAGACCCAGCCATACCACTCTAGGGCATATACCCAAGGAATGCTCAATCATACCACAAAGATACATGTTCAACTATGTTCACAGCAGCACTATTGGTAATAGCCAGAACCTGGAAACAACCTAGACGCCCCTCAACTGAAGAATGGATTAAGAAAATGTGGTACATCTACACAATGGAGTACTACTCAGCAGAGAAAAATAATGAAAGCATGAAATTTGTAGGCAAATGAATGGAACTAGAAAATATCATCCTGAGTGAGGTAACCCAGACTCAGAAGGACAAAAATGGTATGTATCACTCATAAGTGGATACTAGATATAAAGCAAAGGACAATGAGACTGCAAACCACAGATCCAGTGAGGCTACCTACCAGGGGAGACTCTAGGACGACTGTAGCTTATAATAAGTTTTGGTTTTGCCCAATCACTGGGCAAGCTTTAGTGAAACATTTCACTATTAGGATAAGAATTTGTACTGTATCAAGCTGATGAAAGAAAATGGTGGCCGTACTTTCAGGAGGGGAGGCTAAAATCTTTTTAGATTATGAATTAGCCTATAGAAAAAATGTCTGCTGTAAATCAAACAGTGAAGGGGAAGAAGAATAGGAATCTCACTTACATAACTTAAGTAAAACATAGCTCTCTGAACAGATGAAGATAGGTTTCTTCTGTATCCCAGAATCTAATCAATATTTATATGTACAATACAGCTATTATTTGGCTTAAAAGGGTTTACTGGGAAATGTTATCATTTTTACTATTTTCTACAGAGAAAATATTTTACTGTTTAAAATAACCCTGGGCTTTTGATTTATAACCTGATTTTATGTTCAAGCTATCTGTGTATTATTTCTCCTGAAGATGTACATAAAATGTTTTTACATTAAAAAAAGGACAAATACTATAGAATTGTATTACTATAGAATATACAAATTTATAGAGACAGAAAGATTAGAAGTTATCTCAAGACAGAGAAGAAAGGAATATAGAGCAATGATTTCCTAAGTACAGACTCTCTGTTTTGTGTGATGGAAAGGTCCCACAGATGGATAGTAGTATCAGGACATAATATCATGAATGTAATAAATCAATACAATTAATGTAATTAATGAATATCATAAATATAGTTATTGAATGAATACTGTGAATGTAATCAACAAATACCACAAATGTAATTAATACCATGAGTGTAATTAAAAAATAAATAAATACTAAATTAAAAAAAGGGTCTGTGCGGTGCCCACCCCAATTGAAACATTTTATCCCATATATCTTAGGTTTAAGGAAAATTGAAAAGGGTCTGAGTGGAAAGATTGCACGAACCAGAGGACTAGGACACCTCCTACATAGTATGCTGAGATATCATTACACACTTCTTTTTCTTCACTGTTTTGAGATAGGGTCTCACAATATAGCTGTGGTTGGTCGGGAACTCTGTACATAGAACAGGCTGGCTTTGAATTCATAGAGATCCATCTGCCTCTGCCTCCTGAGTGCTGGCATTAAAGCAATGTGCCATTATACCCAGTATAAATTTCTTTTAAACTAACCTTACCTAGTTTAGCTGCAGTTTAAAAAAAAAAAAAGTCATTGGAAACTTGTATGGAGAAATCATCTGTCACACACACAATTCTAAGCAGCTATAAAACCAAAAGCCTCACTGTAATAACTCAATAAAAAAGGCTATAGGAAGGCTGGTGTAGCTTAATGGTACAGTGTTTCCCAAGTAAGTGTAAAATCATTGGTTGGATTAAAAATGGCTGTTTAAGGAAAGGCAAACTCAAAACAAATTAACCTGCAAAAACAAAAAAACGGACCCAGCAAAACAACAAAAAACCAATAAATAAATTATACTATGAAAATGAGTATCCATGGGAAAGTGTTGTGTGATTCTTTCTCCCTGGGGAGATGTGAACAAATGCCTATTCACCCCAGACAGACAGACACTCCAGAAGACACCCACAGACCAAAAAATGAGTTCACCCACATCTAGCTTAGTGAACCCAAGAAGCTTGCTGAATGACTAAATGTGATCTGCACCACTGAAAACCCCACTGCAGCATGGGGTCAACTTACGAAAACCATTATTATTGGCACTCCCTGAACAACCACAGGCCTCCTTGGGGAGGCTCCTCCCTCAGGATATGGTAGTGTAACATCAGGGAGGCCCTTGTAAGTCTTCGCAGTTTTAGAAGCTTGACGAGTTTTCTGAGTGTATGAGCCTCCTTCCTCCCACCACAAGGGAAAGTTTCAATTCAGAGGAAATCGCTAAATAACAGAGGAGGGAGGGAGGGAATCTACAGGGTGTAAGATCAATATCCTCAAATTTCTTTATTGTGAACAAAAAAAAAAACCCAGTGAAATTTAAAAACAATCCCATTTATAAAAACAACTAAAGACATTAAATGCGTCAAGTATACTTAATAAACTGTGTAATATCTATCTAATGAAAAGGGAAAAACAGCTAGGCATAGTGGTGGTGTACACTTTCATTCCCAGCACTCGGGAAGCACAGGCAGGCAGATCTCTGAGTTCAAGGCCAGCCTGGTCTACAGAGCCAATTCCAGGACAGCCAGGGCTACACAGCAAAACCCTGTCTCGAATCCACTCCCCTGCCCCAAAGAGAACTGCAAAACATACATTAAGACAGAAGTAAATGACGAGATTTTTTTTTCTGAACTGAAAAGTTGACACGATGATGTTATTTCTATTCAACCTGGTCTGGTCTTGCAATGCTGTGATACAGACTTTCTAGTTCTTTTACACTGTACTGGCTAGTTTTATGTCAACTTGACACAGGCTGGAGTCATCTGAAAAGAGGGAACCTCAATTGAGAAAATGCCTCTATAACATCCAGATGTAGGGCATTTTCTTAATTAGTAATTGACAGGAAAAGGGCCCAGCACACTGTGGGTGGTGCCCAGGGCAAGGCGTCTTGGCTTCTGTAAGAAAGCAGGCTGAGCAGGCTGTGATGAAGAAGCCAGTTAACAGCACCCCTCCATGACCTCGGCATCAGCTCTTGCCTCCAGGCTCTTGCCTTGTTTTGAACTCCTGCTCTGACTTCTTTCAATGATGGATTATGATGTGGAAGTGTAAGCCAAATAAAATAAACCCTTTCCTCCCCAACTTGCTTTTGGTTATGATGTTTTATCACTGCAATAGTAACTTTAACACATACACTCACAATGTTTTCATAAGATAATTAAGGAAAACAAAGCACACTTCTCAGAGCCAGAGGAAAATTCAAAGGACAAATACTTTAAGCTAGCTAACTGGATTGTAGCTACCACCTGTCATGTGGCTGCTCTCCAAGGGTTTGACAATCTACAGAGGTAACTAAGGGCTTTGCTTATACTATCTCACAAACTGTTCCCAAGTTAGCAGTTCCTGTGTGAGAGAGAACATGGAAAAGCAACGCACCTGTGGTGAGGGCTGAGGAAGATACCCCTGCTGCTGGAGCACAGGCTGGCTGACAGGATGTCCAGAGGCAGAGAAACTGGCAGTGGGGACTGACTGCCCAGGTGGTAGGGAAGGAGGAGGGGGAGGTGGTGGAGGTGGTGGAGGAGGATGTGGGGGTGCTGTCGTCACAATGTAACCAGACTGTTGTGGAGACTGAAGAACCACCGTGGACTGGAACATGGTGGCATGAGGGTCGGAACCATCAGCTGATGGCTGGCGGGCAAGACTCATGTGGCTGAACTGAGAGCCAAGGTTATCCTGTTGAAAAGAAGTTGGCCGTCAGTTTCATTCATGGGTCAAACTTACCAATGAATTTATATATACACATATATTATTTTATTTGAGTATCCCATGTAGCCTAGACTAGCCTCAAACTCATGTAGCTGAAGATGACTTGAATTTCTGGTCATCCTTGTCTCCACTTCGTGGGTGCTGGGATTACAGGTGTGAACCACAATGTCCAATTTGTGCTGTGTTTATGACAGAACTCAAGCCTGTTCAAGTGAGGCAAGTATTCTACCAAATTAAGCTAGATCCTCCAGGCCCTATACTTTATATACTTATTTAAACAAGCTATAGCAGTGTATGTATGAACATCAGATGTATGTAAAACAGGTACGATATAAGAGAACAGGTTCAAGAAAATGATAACTCCAATGTAGAAGGTATGTTATAATGCTATAATTACATATTATTTAGAAAATATACCTAATGGAAATCATAGCATGAAGAAAATATTAGGATGCATTTTTAAGTTTATAAAAACATAACTATATATATACATATAAAATTCATATATATATATGTATATGAATTTTCAATGCTGACTTGGGTTCAGAAGTAACAATGAACACTCTTATATAATCCACATTTTCTGAAGGAAAGTTACTTTTAAATAACTCTTCTCTTCCTAGAAAGCAGGGTTCAGGTTCTATGCCTTTTTGTATCTCCATCCATCAAAATCCAATTAGTCATTCCTTTTCTTTAATAACTTCTGTTCTGAGTGTTTCTTAGTCTGTCACTTAATTAAACTGTAGAAGACTGTAAATCAAAGCGTCCTGTTTCTAGATCATTGGTAAGCAACTAGTGGTATCCAGTCAAGGCAGGGCTATGATTTAATGGGCTGTATAACATATAGTTACTAACTTGACAGTGTAAGTATTAGCTCTCATTGGTCACTCAAATGACAGTACAGTCAAAATGAATACCTGCTCACAGGAAGCAACAGACTAACAGCACATGAAAATGGTTTTTAAACATGAAAATAGTTCTAAATTACAAAGTAATATGGCTAAATATTCTTACAAGAGGTATTATATGTACATACCACTGTCAAGAGTCATTAATAAAATCCTATTTCTCTTTCCTGTAGGCTAAAAAGTTATTTCAAAAAATCATTCAGAGATGAAATCTGGCAAATAAAGTTGCCCAGTTCAAAAGGAAAGCACCCTCAACAGAGCAGCTTCCAAAAAGCATTGAGAACGGTTTTTCAGCTACAGTTTATAATTTGATTTGACAGTTTCAACATGGGATAATTAATGGTACCAACATAGACTATCCCTAATAAAAGCAAGCAAGCTGTCAGAAGTTCACTTTAAAGGAAGCATTTTTTTTTTTTTTTTTTTGTATGTAGAAGCTACTTCATGTATGGAGCTATGCAAAAAGATATAATGTTTCAGGGTCACATAGCTAATTCCTGGTAGTATGAGCCTGAGATATAACAGACACTGACAGTTATAATTCAGGATATATTCTGGATTAAGGGTATTATTTTAGAGTCAGAAGTTGTCAAGTATCTTTGATAATAAAATCAGATAAAGTCATCTGTAATACAGGCTACAATTCATCTAAAGTAACTGGTTCTGACCAATTGTACCTAACCAGCACTGGGCAAAGAATATAAAATATGAACTCAAAAGGAAAGCTGCCTGTCCTGGCTAGGTCTCTGTCAACACAACACAAATTACAGTCACGTGGGAAGAGGGAATCTCAATTATGACAATGCCTTGATAAGACTGACCTACAGTATAAACTAGTAAGATTTTAAAAGTTATAAAAATATTGAAAAAAAAAAAAAACAAAACAAAACAGTTGGGCAGTGGTGGCGCATGTCTTTAATCCCCAGCACTCAGGAGGCAGAGGCAGGCAGATCTCTGTGAGTTGGAGGCCACCTGGTCTACACAGTGAGTTCCAGGACAGCCAGGACTGTTTCACAGAGAAACCCTGTCCCAAAAAACCAAAAAAAAAAAAAAAAAAAACAAAAACCAAAAACCAAAAACCAAAACCAAAAACAACAACAACAAAAAAACCCTGCCTGACCTGCAGGCAAGTTTGTGTTGCGTGTTCTTAAATAGTGACTGATGTTGGAAGTCCAGCCCATTGTGGGTGGTACCAGCACTGGGCGGCTGGTCTTGGGTTGTAGAAACCAGGCTGAGCAAGCTATGAGGAGCAAGTCAGTGAGCAGCAACCCTCCATGGCCTCTGCTTCAGTTCAGGGCCTACAGGTTCCTGCCTTGAGGTCATGCCCTGACTTCCAACAGAGATAGTGTGACCCCTGAGAGTTGCTTAGTCATGATGATGTTTTAATCAGAGCAACAGAAACCCTATGACACTGCCATTCCAAGACTAGATAGATTCAAAACTGACTTCAATGAGAAAAGTAACTAAAATATCTAAGAATATTTAGTTCTGAACATTTGTACTAAAAATTACCCTTTAGAAAAATCAGGAATATCAAGTTTTAAACAGTCACTATGATAAGATGATATCATCACTGTCTTATCAAAAGGAATAAATTATCAATAGGGATTAGAAAACACTCTTGTTACCTATATACCAGTCTGTAATAAACACGAAAAGAGCATATCACACTGACCCCAGTCTGAAGCATTCATACACACTGCCCATAGTTACGATGAGGTGAAAAGAGATACAGTACCACGGAGTACTGCTGGGTGGGTGAGACTGGCAGGAGCGGGGATGGGTAGGGGGCTGGAGAGCACTGAACAGGCTGAGAAGAGGACTGCAGAGGACCAACAGGCTAGGAATAACAGGGGGCAAACAGTTAAAGTCAGAAGAAAATGTTACAAGAACTGCATAGCATGGAAATGTACACTTCAGGGCAACAGCTTTAACATTGATAAAGTCATTAAAAAATACAAGAGAATCAACAAGAAAAACAGCATCAAATAAAGAACTCTACACAGCAAGAACATACCTAGGCTCAAGTTGTTGTCGTAATGAGGAACATTAATTTTTATGTCACAAATTTTTTTTTTTTTGCAGATTAACAGAAACAGATAATTAGCCATTTAAAATTTTATTACAAGAGAAACAAAACTTCTTACTCTTATTTCCTGATTTTTATGAAGGGGCTGTGCTACATTTATGTTGTTCTATACTACTAAATTACAAATAAAAACCTTGTAACGTTATATGGTATCTGTACCAACTTTCCTATTTGATAAAACATGTTTTAAATTCTCAGACACAATGTTCCTAAAATTTAACCATTTTGTGAGCAGAAACTGTTAAGTATAACACCTCAGGGATTAGAAAGCTGTCTTGGTGGTTAAACACATGCTCTTGCAGAGGACCCAGTGCAGTCCCCAGAGCCTACACGGTGGCTCACAACCATCTGTTATTTTAAGGCTAGGGGATTGATGCCCTCTTCTGACCTCCACAGGTGTCACACACTCACATGGTATATATACATATCAACAGGCAATTTAAATACTCATATACATAAGATAAATAATCTTAATAACCACACCAGGACCAAGCATATCTACATACACACAAACACATCTTTTGTGTAGGAAAAATAAAACCTTTCCTTTGATGCTAAATGTTAAATGTATTTTTATTATAAGAACTCATGGTGGGAGCTGAGAAATTAGATACTAGAATCTTTAGCCAAATTCAGGAAAATATTGCGTTCCAAAGGTGTTCCAACTAGGTGATCATCAACTGTAATCTATTTTATAGATGAAAAATCAAACTAAGATAAAGTGATTTTTTTTTTTTTTTTACTATGCCAAATAAGCAAGTAGATGAAGAACTCAGGTAACCTATTCAGTTAAAACTGTATATTCACAAATGAATCCTGCTTTGGATAATGTTCCCCAAAAGAATAATCCTTTGAAAAAGTGATTATTATTACTTTTAATGTTTTATTTTTTTTATTTTATGTGCATTCATGGTGTTTTGTCTGTATGTATGTCTCTGTGAGGATCTTGGATCTCCTGGAACTGGAGTTATAGTCAGTTATGTGAACTGCCACGTGGGTGCTGAGAATTGAACCCAGGTCCTCTGGAAGAGAAGTCAGTGCTCTTAACCGCTGAGCCATCGCTCCAACCAGAAAAGAATAATTTTTTTTTTTTTTTTTTTTTTTTTTGGTGTTTCAAGACAGGGTTTCTCTGTGTAGTTTTGGTGCTTGTCCTGGATCTTGCTCTATAGCCAAGGCTGGCCTCAAACTCACAGAGATCCACCTGCCTCTGACTCCCACGTGCTGGGATTAAAGGTGTGCATCACCACTGCTGGCTGGAATTCAGCTCTTTAATGCCTCTGTTCCAAGCCACCTTCACCTAGGGTGTTCTCATAACAACATGGGACAAAGTTATGTCTACACTTGATCTTAGCCACAGATCTGAGGATTGAAAGGCAGACAATGATCTATAACCACAAAGAAATCCTTGAAATTTGTAAATCTGTACTAACCTTATTTCCATCAAATTAAGCAAAAGTGGAAGTCAGTTCTATAAAGCTCCTGGTGCAATACATAGTAGTGTAAAGACAACAAAAGCAAATACAACAGCAAACGAGTCTTTGGAAGCAAGCTGAATGAAGCAAAGGCACAGCAGGACAAGGAAGAAGTGTGTGCAACCCAATGGGGTCGAGAAGGTCATGTGCAAGTCTCTGGCGGAGCTGTGTGCAGGCTCCTCTAGGTATACCGATGTTTTTGTATGCTCTTATAAGCGTCCCTAAAACCTCTTAGGCCCCATTTTAGAGATCAAAGCAAAGCAAACATGGACTTGCCCGCTCGAGTCTTATCTGTAGAGAGACCAACTGCTTTCACACTATGTGACTGAGCAACTCACCTATTTACCTATGTTCTTCACCCCACATGACATTATTATATCATATAATACCAATGTAAAAATGACCCATCTTGTGAGAAAATGGGATGGAATTTCTTTGGGTCAATCTTATCACTACATATCTCTTATGAGGATTATGTTAGAAGGGATTCACCAGTGGAATAATTATAATGGTCTTGTAAGATAAAGGTGTATGAGTACATATATAAACTATCTTTGATATGCTATACATCTTTTAAGAGTTGGCATGAAAACAGGAATTATACTGATACGTTCAAGCTCTCTATAGGTAACAAATTATTAGGGGGAAAAGAATATGTAAATACATACGTATACCCTCTATTTATATAATTCAAGGAATGATTAAGAAAGCTTTTAAAGACAGACATAGTGGTGCACACCTTTAATGCCAGCACTTGCAAGGCATAGGTAAGTTGACCTCTGTGAGCTCTAGGCCAGCCTGGCCTACATAGTGAGTTCAAGGCCAGCAGTGATGTAATGAGACCCAGTCACAAAAAGAAAGAAAAATATATCTAGTATTTCAACTCTGGAGGCCTGAGAGATGGTTCCGCAGGTGAAAGTATTTGCTGACAAGCCTGACAACCTGAGTTCTATCTCCAAAACACACACATGGTGGAAGGAAAGAATCAACTCCTGAAAGCTGTTCTCTCATCAGTAAATGTATGTTGTGACACACACGCATGCACGCACACTCTGTAAATAAGTAAAATAAAAAAATGAAGACTCAACTCCCAGAATAGTCACCCACTCCACTCCATCCTTACAAGAGGACAGAATACTCTGCATGGCTTGAGCAGTTCAGTGCAGTTTCTTCTGTTGGAGCTATTCAACCTTAATAACTCACTTTGCTCCCTAGGCTAATGAGCGATCTTTGTTTTTATTCTACCTCTTGTCTACTTCTTGCTGTAAAACAGGGATAAAACACTTACCAGTCAATCCCATGAGATAAAAACCACTCCCACCTTTCCAGTACATTTTCAGTATTAATTGAAAGTACTTGATTTTAACATTTTCTTCCTGTGACTACTGAATGGGACACCATCGGGAGCAGAGTATTAAAGCTGTAAGAGATACTTACTTGGCTATCTCAGTCATTATCCCTACATATGCAAAGTGAGGTGAACTTAGCATTACATAATCATGGATTTGTGCACCTGTGAGAAAATGTGACCGGCTGCTGGCTGCTGAGGTGGTGGGGGTGGCAGAGGTGGCTGTGGAGGACCAGGCACTTGGGTTCGAACTGGCTGTTGAGTCATAGGAGGATTGTACACAACTGGACTTCCATCTGGATTTATGAAGGGCTGACCTGAGAGGTGAAAAAAGAGGAAAAAGTCAATATACAACAGGGATTGACAATAAAACTGTCACTACTGATTTACTACTGATTTATAAAACACATCCATAAATCCCTTAGGCACAAATTACAACTCCCAGTTCCTTAAGACAAAAGTTTTCCTTAGCTTGGGAAATATCTCGATTTGAAATGAAGCTATTAACAACCTTCATTGTTTCCTTAGTATAAATACTCGATTGTTACTGGTTTGGGGGACAAGGTGTTGTTTCAGACCCTACGGAGCCCACTGGATAATCAAAATATGTTCTGAGGGACTGGAGAGAAGGCTTAGTATAGTAGTTAAGAGCACTGGTTGCCTTTCTTGAGGACCCAAGTTTGGTTCCCATCAGCCACATGGCAACTCACAGGCATCTTTAACTCGAGTTCCAGGGGAGCTGATGCCCTCTTCTGGCTCCTGCAGACATGGCACTTATATGGGGCATAAACATACATGCAAGCAAAACACATAAAAAGAAAACAGTATTTTTTGAAAAGTTTTAAGTTCTGGATCTCATTCAGCTCCAGGCATTCAATCACAGGACTGTGGTTCAGCTACTATAAACAAAGGAAAAGGGTCAAGAACATTCAAAAGACCCAGCAATCCCTCAGCCTAACCTCACCATGGTCATTAGGGTTGGTATGCATTTCAGTTTAAATGGAAAATGCCTGACTCCAAAATATGAAGAAGCTATTCAAAAATTTTCAACAGAATGAGAAATAATCTAGGTGATAGTCTATATTGAATATATTTAACTTTAAAAAACAGGCTGAAAATGTAAATAATTTACAGCTTCAAACTTATAATTATGAAATCAGTTGAATGGCAATAGATTATGCAGTACTTGGGAGGCAGAGACAGGCAGATCTCTGTGAGGTCAAGGCCAGCCTGGGCTACAGAGTGAGTTCCAGGAAAGGCGCAAAGAAAAACCTTCTCTCAAAAAAGAGCCATTATAAAGGTCACCGATGAATTTAAAGTATGAGTATGTGGTTGATGAAAACTGAACCTGGGTCCTCAGAAAGAGAAGTCAGAGCTTTTAAATGACTGATTCATCTATCCTGCCCTTCAGAAAACATTCTGATTATAACGAGCTCAGTAGGGTGTAGAGCAATACCCTATCCAACTGGATATGGTCTAACGTAAATGTTTAATAAAATTAATTTGTAGTTAGCGTCAAGGACTAAGAACATACATTGTCAATATTACAACAGCTACCTATATTTTTAAAACAGTATCTTTTAGATCTTAAGTAGAAAGCAATTACCATATTCTCAAGGATATTATAGGTTTTTATCCACTTGGTTTCTTCATAAAGTGTGTATTATTTGCTACAGAATAAAAATGCTATACCACATAAAGCTTTCTCAAAGACAGTTGACTCACTTCAATAGAAGGAACTGTTGTTTAATTTTAGTCAGGCTATTATTTAGACTATATATCATAGGTGTCACATGGAGAAAATTCTTACAATATGAAGAAAACTTTTAACATTTGATGGCCTATTTCTATTAAAGTGTTCAGGAAAATGACACTTATTTATCAAAATGAAAAAGCTGATAACATATGCACATTGAAACAATTCATTTTTAAAAGTACCCACATTTTCAGATATTCCCTGCTATGCCAACTGAAATACACTCTCTCTCTGGATACCCACCTGTCTGTGGGTTGATCAGAATACTGCCAGGTGGTATGCCCGCTGCTTCCAAGGGAAGCAAAAGGAAGCTAGTGCTAGGAGATGCACCTTGCCCACTGAGGCCACCGTCAAAGGAGAGAGAACTGTGAGTGCTGGCTGCCGGGTAGATGACAGGTGTGCCATGAGAAGGCTGGCCAAGAGCTGAGCCTGGGAGAGGCTGCTGGGTGTGAGAAAGAGAGCCTGTAGAGGACCCTACGCTACCTGAAGACTCAGATCCTAGAGGAAGAGTAATGAAAAACATGGAATTAAAAAAAAAATTCAATATAAAAATGCAGGTTTAAAAACCCAGCAATACAATTCATATTATACAACATGCACTTACAACAGAAGAGCAGTGGCTACTATGATTTACTGCTGAGTGGTTCTTTTGTGCTTACCCGCATAAATAGGTTTAATACAGCAAGCAGCAGCACAGAAACTGTGGGGAAAGTCACAGCCAAAGCATGCAATTTTCCAAGTTTACACTAACACAAGCCACAGACAGCCAACAAAGCGCACTATTGACACTCTCAAAAGGACATGTTATACACATTTTACCTTTTAGAGTAACACTTAGGAATATACTGATTACAATTTCCCCAGGAAAAAGAACTTAGCACAGGCAAATGCCCAAAACCTCATGTATCAGAAACCCTTATCTATAAGAACACAGAAAGATTTAAGAACGGCATGGAAAATGATAGAAATAATAAATTATCTACTGAAAAGCAATTGCTAAGTTTCACTACAGAATTTCATCTTGATTTATAAATCAGCATCTTCCTATAATGTAAACTCAACTACCTTTCTCTTTTACCTAATGACAAAATAGTATGAAAACCATTCCAAGTATAAAATTTATTTCTTACCAAACTTTTTGTATTGAATTTTGACTACTTTCAAGCCTACAGTCTATTTCACAGGGATTGAAGCTGTTACTGACGTTTAAAGCACAATGACTGAAAGTGGACAACGAAACAATGAAATAGACAAGCAGATTCAGATAGTACTTGTAGTTTAGTTAGGTTGTTATTAAGGGAGCTGACTCTGGGATGAAGTTTCTAACAATCAGAATAAGTAATTATAATACACTATACTACACAATGCCTTCTGAAGAAACCTTTTACTACAAGTCATATAAAAATGACACCTGAACCTCACACCCTTCTTTCTTTCTTTTTCCGAGGCAGGCCTAGTTGTCCCAAAACTCAAGAGATCTGCCTGCCTCTGCCTCCAGAGTGCTGGAATTAAAGGCGTGCACCGCCATTGGGAAATGGGGGAGGGGGGAACTCGATCACTTTTAACTATTAAAGGATTAAAACATACCATTGTCTCTTAAGATAAAATAGCACCTTATTCTTTAAATTTTTTTACTTATTCTCTCTCTCTCTCTCTCTCTCTCTCTCTCTCTCTCTCTGTGTGTGTGTGTGTAACATGCATGTGGCGGTCAGAGGACAACTTCTGAGAATTAGTTCTTCTACTAGGATCTGCATTCAGGACATCCGATTTGTACAGAAAGTGGACTGACTGACTGAGCAACCTCAGTGGCCCCAGTTATTAAAATCTTTAAGTTGGGCCAGGCATGGTGTTACACATCTTTAATTCCAGCATCCAGGAGAGGGAAGCAGGTCAATCTTGTACTCTCTAAAGGACTTCCTCACAATAGAGATTTATTTTCCTACAGTTAGGACCAAATTGAAGTATACACAGGCAAGTATACAAATTTTAAAAACATTCCTCAAATTTACTGTCTTTAGCAATATGTTATCATATCCACTAAGATATTTTCCATAGATTTATATTTTAAGGTAAGAATTGCAATTCACAAACATTAGCAATTTAAAGCATATACTGCATTAAAAAATTTTGCTGTCTTAATATACCTTCCAAATGTAGTACAACACTTACTGTACGTTTAACCTAATCCAAACAGGCTAGGGAGAAATAGCCATTTCTGACTTCTATGTTATTTTGAAATAAAAAAAATAAATAAAGATCTATAAAAGTCCTAAAAGACACATGAAATTCTGTAGTGCAAAAGAAAATGATATGACCAAAAGAATCAGCAGATTATCTTAATTTCTATTTATAATAGTTGTAGGTATATTATTTTCCTTTGGTTTTAAAGTTCTTTAAAATTTTCTCAGTAATTTTATTCATCTTTATAGGGTAAGTCGTGAAAAATAGCACCAATAATTGACAGTACGAGACACACCTAATGTTAAACAATCCTAGATGAGAAGCCATGCTTTCCAAGCATAAATTAGCAAAGAAGAATTTCTAGTCACCACCTCCATACAAGAAATGAGTCACTGAACTGCGAGATTAAGTTTATATAGCAATAGACAAGGAGCTTTACTTCAGTTTGTAATTCTATCCCCAGGACCAAATGGATGCTAATGTTGGTGTGGCCATCACTCCTTCTGTGCTTTATAGGTGTCTACTGCGCTGAAGGAACTTTACATTGTGGGAAGATTAGCACCATGTGATGAGAAATAACATTCTGACTATACAGTTCGAGGTAGATACTTATACCTGTTTTTGAAAGCCTGCCTATGCTTTTGCTGCTTCCAGAACTATCACCTCTTGTCAAGACTGAGATTCCGCTAAAGCTGCTGGCTTTGGTTACAGCAGGTTTCAGGTTCCGGAAGGAGCTGTCTGAATCTGTGCTGCTCCAGGGTCGTGGCTCTGAGTATTTCAACTCATTTTCAGTGCTGCTCTGGTGGCTGTTTGTTGATCTCCCTGAAGCATCTTTATTAACTCTGTAATTTAGAAATAAAACATTGAAAAGCTAATAGGGGGAAAAAGAAAAAAAAAAAAACATAATTTTTTACCATTGACAGGAAAGCAGACCAATACCTAAATATCTGGCGCCTCAGCTGAGTACCACTAGTGTCCTCATCTTGGATTCTGTTGGCATTTTAATAAGACATTTAAATTGTTATTAGCATCAATTAGATAAGAACCAGGATAGATATTAAAGATTTCCTTACCTTTTGTCAATAATATAGTTTTCTTGGGAACACAGGGACTGGAAAGAAAGAAAAAGGTATAAAGTTTGTCAAATACACAAACTCATCTGTATAACAATGGTAACAAGAAAAATGGTATACAGTAACTTTAAGAGTACACTCCCGCATCACCATCCCTGACCTCAAACTCTACTATAGAGCTATAGTAATAAAAACAGCTTGGTACTGGTATAAAAACCGACATACGGACCAAAGGAATCAAATTGAAGACCCTGACATTAATCCATGCACATATGAACACCTGGTTTTTTTACAAAGGAGCCAAAACTATACAATGGAAAAAAGAAAGTATCTTCAACAAATGGTGCTGGCATAACTAGATCTCAATATGTAAAACATTACAAATAGATCCATATCTGTCATCATGCACAAAACTCAAGTCCAAGTGGATCAAAGACCTGAACATAAATCCAGTTACACTAAACTTAATAGAAAATAAAGTAGGAAGCACTCTTGAACGCATTGGCACCAGAGACCATTTCCTAAATAAAACACCAACAGCACAGACCCTGAGCACAACAATTAATAATGGGACCTCTCGAAATTGAGAAGCTTCTGCAGGGCAAAAGACACAGTCAATAAGACAAAAAGATAGCCAACAGAATGGGAAAAGATCTTCACCAACCCCACATCTGACAGAGGATTGATCTCCACAGTATATAAAGAACTCAAGAAACTAGACATCAAAATACTGAACAGTTCAATTAAAAAATGGGCTAAAGAGCTAAACAGAGAATTCACAAAACAAGAATCACAAATGGCTGAAAGACATTTAAAGAAATGCTCAACATCCTTAATCATCAGAGAAATGCAAATCAAAACGACTCTGAGATACCACCTTACACCTGTCAGAATAGCTACGATCAAAAACACCAATGACAGTCAATGTTGGAGAGGATGTGGAGCAAAGGGAACACTCCTCCACTGTTGGTGGGAATGTAAACTTGTACAACCACTGTGGAAATCAGTATGGCAGTTTCTCAGAAAATTAGGAATCGAACTACCTCAAGACCCAGCTCATCCCACTCTTGGGCATATACCCAAGGAATGCTGATTCATACCATAAAGATACATGCTCAGCTATGTTCATAGCAGCACTATTTGTAATAGCCAGAACCTGGAAACAACCTAGATGCCTGTCAACGGAAGAATGGATGAAAAAAGTGTGGTACATATACACAATGGAGTACTACTCAGCAGAGGAAAAACAATGAAAGCATGAAATTTGTAGGCAAATGAATGGAACTAGAAAATATCCTGAGTGAGGTAACCCAGACTCAGAAGGACAAACATGGTATGTATCACTCATAAGTGGATTCTAGATATAAAATAAAGAACAATCAGACCACAACCCATAGAACCATGGAGGCTATATATATAGCATGGAGGTCCCTAGGACAACTGTGGCTTATAATAAATTTTGGTTTTACTCAATTTTTGAAAAAAAAAAAAAAAATAGCCAAACGAATGGAAACACATGAACTATGAACCAAAGGCTGAGGGGCCCCCAACTGGATCAGGCCCTCTGAATAGGTGAGACAGTTGATTGGCTTGATCTGTTTGGGAGGCAACTAGGCAGTGGGACTGAGTCCTGTGCTCAATGCATGAGTTGGCTGTTTGAAACCTGGATCTTATGCAGGGACGCTTGGCTCAGTCTGGGAGGAGGGGACTGGACCTGCCTGGACTGAGTCTACCAGGTTGATCTCAATCCTCGGGGGAGGCTTTGCCCTGGAGGAGGTGGGAATGGAGGGTGGGCTGGGGGTAAGGGGAGGGAGTGAGAGGGGGGAGAATAGGGAACCCGTGGCTGATATGTAGAACTGAATGGTATTGTAAAATAAAATAAAAGGAAAAAAAAAAAAGAGTACACTCCCAAGTGATGGAGAGATGACTTAGCTGACAAAGGCCAGGCTTAAAACTAAAAATATAAAGAGTACACCCCTAAAAAGGATTCAATGAATGATAATGGAATTTTTCATGGCTTGGAGATACTATGATTATTTTTAATAGACACCTATCTTAGAAGCCATTCGCTGTCAAAATAAATTTGAAATTTAAATAGTCTTCTTAAAATTGATGAATTCAATTTCATTATTCATATATTTAAGGTCTACAGATTCTCTCTTATTCACAAATATTTATTTGATTAGTAGCGACCAAAAGCTGATGGAGGGACTGGGAAGATGACTCAGAAAGTAAAGGCACCTGGCCAAGTCAGAAGAACTGAGTCCAAGCCCTATAACCCACACAATAAAAGTTCAGAACCAACTCCTGAAAGTTGTCTTCTGACCTTCTTTCTCATGCACACACACATACACCAATAATAAATGTGAAAAACAAAGACTGATCAACTCACTATAACACAGGGACCATTCCAATTCGTTGTAATTGGTAACACACAGAATATATGGATAAAGCAGAGGAGAAGCAGATAGGCCTCAAGGGCCTATAGTCAAATTCCTCCAGGGTCGTCAATCTAAGTCAGGCAGTGGTCACTTCTGTTTGTATTATTACAACAGTGTTCTAAATTTGCCCTAGTCATTCACTTTATAGAGCCACCAAAGCAAGCTCTCTAAAATGTAGTTCTTCCCTCTTTCATGACTCCTTGGCACAGGGGTCAAGAACATACAGTCAAACACCTGTTTCTAGGAATAAAGATTTAATGGAACACAACTATGACTATGTATTATGGTGGCTGTCATATCAGAGTCAGTTTTGAGCAGATGCAAATGTGTGGCTCAAGGTACCTAGAATATTGATTACATGGCCTTTTACAGAAAGACAAAACAACCCACACTGAAAGTTCAGCTACTTTAACAAACGTTAAAGACCAAGTTCCTGAGTATTTCTCCAGTCTAAAGTTTCCTTACTTATGCCATCTGCCAGGCTATGTTATGGCTACTCTACATCATTCAATTCTTCATATTTCAAGGTTTCCCTTTCTGTGAGCCTCTGCAAATACTGATTTTCTACTTGAATTTATGGGTTCTCAGAAGCTTACTCTCCGCACCCCTCCCCAGTTCAACTTCTGTCTACTGTGACTCTATTACACTTTCATGTGTCTCTGTGATTCACATACCATATTATCTGACAACCTGTCAATGGCAGTATGCCATCTAGCTTATAAAACACTGAACAACATTTATCTAATATAGATGTTGAGTTCAGCAGATGTGGATTAAAATTGCTACTCAGTCCTTTTCTAGGTGTATTTATTCTGGCTACTTTACATAGCTTCCTATTGTCTCAGTTTCCTTATATGTAAAAACAAATGATAATACTGACCACAGAGGGCTGTTTAGTATATAAATCATGACTGTCCATGTATATGGTCTTTAGTGTTCAGCATAGCACTTATTATAAATGCTCAATACTATTTATTACAGATTGTAAATTCTTAATTGATAGTCTAAATTTTAATGTTATTTACTGTTTCATTTTGTTTTCAACAAAGGGGACATTTCTATCTGTGGCAGAGGAATCATATATTACATTCATTTACATATCCTTGAAAAGGATTAAGTACTGCAAAGAACAGGTACACAACCAATGTTGGTAAAACCAAATCTATTCATTTTTGGCAAATATGCACTTATGAAGTAGATAAATGACTATTACTCTAAAAGATCAACTAGCTTTATTTTACAAGACACACGTTTATTTATTAAGGCTAACTACACTACAAACAACATAAGATTTATAGTTACTGATGTTGTAAAAACCCTGTTAGTCACAAGCTTTAAAAAAAGTTATAAAAACAGTAACTCATTCCCATCCTCTACTGATTCCTGTAGCCCACCTGTGTTCAATTTTGGTAAAACTTTACAGTATTGTTCCAATATACTATCAAATTAAGATGAACAAAACGCTTACTGAAAAAACATGACCTGACGTGTATGCAACCAATATGGTTAAAAATAGTCTATCAATAGCTTAAGGGGGGGACTAGAACGTAGTTATACACAAAGTCCTAAGACTAAGTCAGCACATACATCTTGGGAAAATATTCTATCTCTAGCTCTCTGGTATTCTTCTTCTCTTTCTTCTATAGATTTGCTTCTTCTGTCGTCTTTTAAACGTATTCTCATCTAAAGAGGCAAAAACAATTGATTATTAGGAAAATGAACTATTGGTATAATTAAAGCTTGCACTTAAAATAATGTAGCATTTTTCAGATTACCTGGCTATCATCTTTGTCAAAGCTAGAGTTATCTCTCTTAAGGATGTATCGTTTCTGAAAGTCTTCACCCCTATCATCCTTAATATGTTCATTAAATTTCTGATCAGGTCTGAAAAAAAGAAACAAGACAAAGGAACAAAAATTTTAATGTACAGAATTTACAGAAAAGTGAAACAATATATGCAAGTTAATAAAAAAAGTAATGTTGCTATTTATCGATGCTACTTAAGATACAATACTATGATCTCAAATATCATAAAAGATTCTCATGAAAAAACTATTGTACAGGATGGTGGAAAGGTACTTTTAAAAACAGCATAGGCTCATACTGTTTGGGTTCAAGTCTAGCTTTTTAACACAGTACTGGCTTTAAGCTATGCATAAGTATTTCATCTTTTTCTTTCCACTTTCTCATGAGTAAGATGGAAATTATATAATGCATTGACCTTATAGGATTGTTCTAAAGTTGAAATGAATAGTAAAGAAAGAGCACCCAGCAGAACTCGGTCATGGTAATAATACTGAGGAAACCGGGCTTCAAGAGGTTAAAGCACTTATGAAAACGTCCAAGGGTAAGCACACAACTAAGCGGCAGTAGGAGCCCATGGAGCCAGACCCCAAGGCTGATATCCTGTCTATGTTATCTATATGCAGGAACCAAGAAAAAGCAAAGTATTGCATCACATGCATTACACTCCTAAAGTCTTCATGCCATAAAATGAAAGCAATCAGTATTTTGGACTGATTTAACTAAAAATTTAAGACACTACTTGAAAATGTATTCAAGTTGCCAAAGTCTTAATTACATTAGGGCATAGCTTTTTTTTTTTTTTTTTTTTAATTTTTTTATTTTTTTTTACACTAACTGAAACAGGTTAGGAAAGTTAAGCTCTTATGCAGAGATTAACACTGGAAACTAAAAGAATGACTGTGAAGTTTAGTATGTATTCTGTAGCATATTGCTGTCCTCCCCTCCCCCCCATTAGAAATGCTGCAAGTTTCACCTGGAAGACAGATATAAGATTATGGGCCTTAGATATTATATTTATGTTAAAATTGATCTCTGCCAATATATTCTGAGCTCCAACAAGTTAATTTGACCAATATTCTACGACTAATTACCATTTTACATTGGAATTACTCTTTTAAAATATAACACTATATAACATTTTAATACATCTAAAGATAATATAATAAATTCCATAGTTATATATAAAACTATATATGCTTATATAAATACAATATATATTTTATGTATAGTTCAAATACATATTTATATGTATAAATACAATATAAGCAATATGAGAATACCATGAATAAAATCCATTTTTTGGAAACAGTGTTTCACTGTGTAGCTCTGGTTAGTCCAGAACTTGCTTTGTAGACCAGGCTGACCTTTAACTCTCAGAGTCTGCCTGCCTCTGTTTCCTGAGTGCTGGGATTAAAGGTGTGTATTACCATGCCTGGCAATCAATAAACTTTAATCATAAACCCAAGCAATGACATTTCAGCAAACCAAGACCAGACATTTCATTATAAATAGAATAAAAAAAAAAAACATGGATAAATACTTGTTTCAGTCTAGAGAATGATTTTTCTTTTTGTGATAGGGTCTCACTGTGTAACCTTGGCTGGTTTGGAACTTGCTATGTAGACCAGGCTGACCTCAAACTCAGAAAGATCCCCCGGCCTCTATCCACTAAGTCTTAGGATTAAAGTCATGTGCCACCACACTCAGCTCAATTTACCAAATTTTTAATAAAACATTGTAGCTGACTCCCATGTTATACAAAAGGAGATTTAAAGATGAGAATTATTTAAACAAGATGAAAGAAAAATCTGTATTGCAAAATAATGAATGAAACAGAGCAGATACAAAAAGAAAAATCCATATCAAAGTAAAGGAGAAGGTAAGAGCACAATGCTTCATGACCAATATGATGAGAAGTTTATTTTCTTTGGGAGTTTGAAAGGTTATGTATTTAGTACTGACCATGACACTATGCCATTTGTCATAGGATTCCTTCATTTACTATTATTACCTATAGCTGTAGCTGTGCTAAGTCCCATTTTCTTATTTGAGGCATCTGTATTTGAGTGAGAGACTCTAAGTCTAAAGTCAACTCTAGGGTTTAACCAAGGCCCTGGCAACTTTTCTAAGAACAGCTGGATTCCCACACAAAATATGGCAGGCATTTCAGCTAACCTTAAGACTGTCTTACCTCTTTCTTTTAAAGATGCCTGAATTTACTGCCCTGCAATCGGCAACTTCCCGCTCCATTGAGACACCCCAGTGGACACCCGGTTGTTGACATCCACAACACCACTGGTTCAAGGCTGGAGCGGGTAATGTCCCTATGAGGAAAAGGTAAGTTTGTTTTTATTCAATGTGGAGCAGATCTCTAAGGTTTTCTGATTTACAACCTTCTTCAGATCCCAGAAGATATAAAGTAAGAATACAGTGTAACTTCAATGATCTGAAATAGTTAGTTATAATTACATTAACCCATAATTCGAAAATATCTCTGCTTAACTAAATTTTTGATTACCTCCACAAACAGAACCCTAAAACTTTTCTGACATCATTCACAGAATTCAAATAACTGAGGTTACACTGTATTGAAAACCTTAGAGAGTTGTCAGTCAAAATGTTAGTCAAAATGCCTGCTAATGTTCATGTGTTTGGGCATCCAGCAGCTCTGAGTAATGTTGAAAGGTACTGGTTAAAGAGAGTAAGTTCTAGTCACTTTATGTTTCACCTGTATTTTACTGAATACTATCCTACTTTAGTCATTATATAATTAACTGGGAAAAGTTTAATTGGTAAAAGATGTTTCTATAAGATTAATGGATAGACATGATGAAATTAAATCAGATTTATATTTTCTAATAATCCCTAGAGATTAATGAGGATTTTCCATCCAAGACAACTAGTTTTATTGATTTTTGTTGTAGGAATAGTCATTTAAAATGCAAAATACACCTATTTACTTGACAAAGACGGTCTGAAATTGAGGAGCACAAATTTTGCTTCAACAAGCAATACGGCACCTACACTGGCAAAGGCCAGGATAACTGAAGGGACTAGATGAATTAAAACCATGAGAGATGAATGATACATAGACAAGACTCTGGGAGATATCTGACCTGAGGAAAAGCAGAAATGATAATGAAGTGAAGGACATTACTCATGGCACTTCTCATTGATTGCTACTTATCATCTGAGGTGCCTTTCTACCATAAACGAAAATGATACAGAGAATACTTTTGCACCACGTGTTGGCACAGGCCTATAATCCTAGTGCTACAGAGAATGAGACTGGAGGACTTTTTATAATTCAAGGGATTGAGAACAGATCCTTGAACATTTCTAGGTAAGTGTTGTATCACTGAGCTGTAAGCCCAGCCTTTTAAAAGGTAATTACATTTAAAGCAAAGGGCTCCTTCTAATCCTTTAAAAATTTTCCTCAGTATATCAGATATGGCCCAAGAAGGAACACAGCAGCGTGGAAGACTCTACACTAACCAAGAGTTCCAGTTTCCTCAGATGTGAGGTAGAAAAAGGAAAAAAACAAAAACAAAAACAAACCAACAAAACAAAACAGGATTGTGGAAATGATAATAAACTGGTAGACTGATTATAAGGGCATCAAAACCTGCTCAATGTTTTCTTTCTTTTTTTTAAAAGTATTTAAACAAAATTGCCTGAAGGTGGCCATGGATACCTAAATTAACTTTAAAAAAATTCATCAAGAGAGTGGTTGTCAAACATGGCTGATAATATGTCCTCCAAGGTTTTTGTTGTTGCTGTGTCTCAGACAAGGCTCCTCTCCCTTATCTGAATCCAGGTATGCATTTTGTTCCTAGTGAGATAAATATACTTTTTGGCTCTATCACACAAAGTTATGGAATTTACCGCAAATGGAAGGTGCTGTAGGAAGGCAAGTATTAGTCCACAGACAACATAACTTTGGACACTTACATTCTCGTATTGCTAGTTTTGTTCACTATGACAGACTTTCCACTCTGATCAACATTGTGGTCTAATCCAAAGTAGGCAGCCACTCTGTGTAACAGCATCCTGTGGTAAGATGTCATTGGGGGAAACTTCTTACGTGGGGACCTGAAGGAAGAGAACAGCTAATTTACTAAGTCAAGGAGAATTATAAAGACAATTTCTTTTCTTGTTAAATGTCAGAACTTACTCATTATTACCAATGAAATCTAAAATTTCTTGTTCCAATTTCAGCAGCATCATTCTGTCCCTGAAAGAAAACATGGAGACTCTTACATGTAAAACTTAGCACTGAAGTAATCATAAATGTCAACAGGTTATGAAATTTACATAGCTAATTTCTCCCTAAAAACAACACACTCAAGAGATATCACAAGCTTGATGCTATAAATATAAAAGCTTCCTAAAAAAAGAAAAGTTAAGAGAATGAAACATGACTTTTTTTTCCAGTAACTTTTTATGTGGACATACATTAATGTGGACAGGACAGTATACATCCTAAGAGCTCAACTATGTTACCTTTAGCTCCTCAGAAACAGTGCTCCAAAGAACATGAGATGCTATTGATAGTAACAAATACTCCTAAGGCAATCCAATGTTCTTACTCCTCATTCTCTAAGTTGATATTATGTATTTTTAAGATTCTGAGAAAACATCTTAGACAATCAAAACGAAGCAAAGACATTCACCATCTAAAATGAATCAGTACTCCATTAAGTATCTACATGTGTTCCTTTGGATGGCTAGCAATCTAGTCAGGGCAGTGAGGCTGTAACAAGTCAATGGAATCATTCCTCCTGGGTCTTTTGGTTTTTTGTTGTTGTTTTGGAGACAGGGTTTTTCTCTGTGTAACAGCCCTGGTTGTCCTGGACCTCACTCAGTTAACCAGGCAGGCCTTAAACTCACTGAGATCCATCTGCTGGGATTAAAGGTATGTACCACCATGGCCTGGCTCCTCTTGGTTCACAAACACTGAAAATATGGCTCTAGGGTTTTCCTCTACTCACTGCAGATTTCATGTTCACGTGGGAAACAAAAGACAATGCCTCACAGAAACTTAGTTAGAAACAGCTTTACAGATTGTCAAGATTTTAAATTCAAGAAAGCAAGGCCCAAGGAGTTCTCTAAAATAAACACTACAGAGAAGAACCTTCTAAAATTTAACACAAGAGCTGATAGCTGCTTCTTGGGTCATTTAAAAGTCCGTGCATCAATACTGAGTTTGATCCTCCCCATGTACTGCAAAACAAATCCCATAAAACTGAATAATAAATACCTTTTATTCATTTATTCAACAACAAGTTAACGTATACATTTATAATTTGTACAAAAAAGAGAAAACTATGCTTACAATATTTCAACAATTTCAAACCCAAATTCAAAAAAAAAAAAGTACATTTCAATGCAAATTCTAGTAACATTCAATTTTGCCCTCTGACCTGATTCTTTTTGTTATTCCTCATCTTAATAAATGGTACCACCTTCTATTTACTGTGGTAGGACAGAATGAGAACTTTAGGTTGGTTACATCCTATGTGTCTGTGTGATGGGGAAACATCAGACATCAGACAGTATGTGTACTTGCTCTTGTGAGCATGCCCATATATATATATATATATATATGCGCACCCACAGATTTCAAGCTGGCTTGTCATTCTTGATGACTCTACGTTTTTCTTTTCTTCTCTCTCTCTCTCTCTCTCTCTCTCTCTCTCTCTCTCTCTCTCTCTCTCTTCTTTTAAGACAGGGTTTTACATTTGTTAGACTGACTGGCTTGTGGGCCCCTGAGATTATCCTGTCTCCACCTCCCAGCACTGGGACTACAGGTATGCCCAGCTTTCCTTCTTTTATTTTTAAAAAAAGATTTTATGCCAGACACGATGGCACACACCTATAATCAAAGCACTCTGGAGGCAGGGGCAGGAGGATCTCTGTGAGTTCCTTGACAAACAAGGATACACAGAGAAACCCTGTCTTGTAAACAACAACAACAACAAAAAGATTTTATTTGTATATATGTGTATGTACGAATGCAAGTCTGTGGAGGTTCTTGGAAGCCAGAAGGTGTAGTGAATTCCCTGGGGCTGGTGACAGTAAGCAGCCCAGTGAGGCTTGGGAACCAAATTCTTGTTCCACCAATTGCTCCTAACCAAGGTAACATCTCTGCAGCCCCTAAAGCTTGGTTTTTGACATGAGTGCTGGGATCCAATGTAGGTGATCATGTTTGTGTGGCAAATACTTTACCTACTGAGCAATCTCTCTACTCCCACTTTTTCCTACTGACTTTTCCCCCTCTTCTTTTAAAAGACGAGATCTTACTGACTTGTCCAGGCTGGCCTTGAATTCAAGCTGAGATCCAGAAAGTTCCTGAATTTGTGATTTCCTGCCTCAGCCCTGCCTTGAGTAGCTGGTATTGTAAACCTGTATCATTTAGGCCCAAATTATTTTCTTGGTATTTTGTTTTTAAAGATAGTCTTATTATGTAATCCTGCCTACTTCAAATTTAAGTCTCTTACTTCAGCCTCCTGAATTCTCAGATTACAGGTGCACATCACTGCATCCCACACCATACTCAATATAATTCTCCTAGTGAGTTAATTATTGCTGCAAATGTTATTTGCCTTCTCTGGGTCAACTGCCACACTCCTGTGTCCTAGCAATCAGGATTTCAGTATTTTCCTTGTTCTGGTCTAACCTGTTCTACGTGCAGCATGCATAATAATAGTCTTGTAAGAATACAAGTAACAACAGCATTCCTTTGGTTTAATCTGTGAGAGGTTCCCATTGCTCCTAGAATTCAAATTCTGCAATATTCCTACAAGATAGACATGAGCTGGGCTTCATTTCCATCCGAACTCACAAAATTCTTATTATTGTGGACTACTCCTGTTCTACCCCATTTCTTAAGGACCTCTTACACTACCTTGTTCTTTCAGCTGTTTGCCCAAACACCCTTTTATAATCTCTTAAAACTTCTGTATTTTAAAAACATGCATCAGCTGCGCACACCTTAACCCACATCAGCAACAGCGATCTTGAGTTCGAGCCACTCTACAAGTACTCAGAAACCAAACTACGCAAAAACCTGTCTCGAAAAACAAAAACAAACAAAAAAAAAAAAAAAAACATGCATCATAGTTATTATATAAATATATGGATTGTATATAATATACAAGTTCTAGACAAATTATGTTTTGCATGAGGTAAAACTATTTCATAAAGTCCTTATAAAATCTTCTTCCATTAAATTTGGTGAGCTAGAGGACTTTTTCTTCCATAGAATCTCCCCCATGAAACAGACTTCTGATTAACTGGTTAGGTCTTCTTTTTACTTTTAGACTTACTGACTTGATCTGATGCGAGTGTTTTGCCTGCATGTGTGTCTTATGCACCACGCGTGTGCCTGGTGCCTGTGGAGGACAGAAGTCATCGGTGTGAACAGGAGGTAGGGAAGTCTGTTCTTAAGCACTGAGCCATTGCTTCAGCCCCGAAGATCCTCTTTTTCATCTCAACTTTTGGGGTCAAATTGCTTTGAGATGATGTAACTTTTCAGTAGTCTTTCCATTTTTATAAACTGTCTTACTAAAGATAGAAACTAAGAAGCAGCAGTTAATTTAAAAGAATGAGTAGTACACTTAAATTGGTTTTCTATATATGAAATAAGATATTTCAAATGTTCTTTGGGTTGAATGTGCTGCAATTAGAGAAAAAAAATCTAATAATTTTATAAGCCACGGATAGAAAGTCAGGCTTTTCTTACCAAAATGGTAGCCTATGGATTGTAGTTAGATTAAAGTAACTTGCCCCACTGTTAGTAGGATGTACTAGAGACATAAGAAGCAATTTTTCCTAAGGTCTTAATTTTTGGCTTTTTATTCACTGTAGTAGCTCAAGATCATAAATTTTCAAATTGATAAAGTTATAAGCATTTTGATAATAGACATAAGCTAAAAAGTAAACTAATACATGCTATCATTAAACCTATAAAAACAAGGATGTCAAACAAAATGACCAAAAAAACTACTTAAAGTTAAATAAAGGAGCAATAATATGTGAGTTTCCAGTGTCCTAGTCATTGGAATAGCCCTAACTTTAAAGGCAACATGGCAAATTCACCAAATAGAAAACGAAAATGCTCCTCAGGTCACCCCCCACTCAATGATTCGTGCACCTGGTCAAACTTCTGCATCTTGTGACAAATAGAGTGATGTAACATTACTCCAATCAAAGCAATTTTTAGGAGTACTTTATAAAAACACAGAACTAAATGTGAGCAAACCCAAATTACTTAAAAAAAAAATATTTCTTACCAAGAGCAATCCATTAATCTTGCTTCTTCCTCCATTAGTTTACACACTATAGCTACCTGTAATACTTCCCTACTTATTAAACTCAAACATAGGGGGCTGGGTAGATGGTTCAGGAGTTAAGAACACTGGCTGCTCTTCTACAGCACTCAGGTTCAATTCCCAGCACCTACATGGCAGCTCACAACTGTCTGTAACTCCAGTTCCAGGGGATCTGACACCCTCATGTAGAAATACATGCAGGCAAAACACCAATACATGTGAAATTAAAAAAAAAAAAAAATTTAAACTCAAACGTGGCTATAAAACCAACAATGTGTAAAGTTATGGCAGTAAATGTTAACTCTGTCAAACACACTTTTTCACGTTCCTTGCTTCAAGTGTGTAATGAGTAGATAGTGAGGTCATGGAAAACATTTCTTGCCAACAGAAATTTTATTTTATTTTATTTTTTTAAAGATTTATTTATTTATCATGTATATAGCATGTATGACTGCAGGCCAGAAGAGGGCACCAGATCTCATTACAGGTGGTTGTGAGCCACCATGTGATTGCTGGGAATTGAACTCAGGACCTCTGGAAGAACAGTCAGTGCTCTTAACCTCTGAGTCATCTCTGCAGTCCAACCAACAGAAATTTTAGATACTTCATTCTTTACCAGTTTAAATAAAGTTTAATAGTCTGAGAATTAAATGAGAGGATTTAATGATGTAAAGGAAAGAAACTGAAGGGCTGGGTTATAGCTCAGCTTAGTGTACATGAGGCCCAAAGTTCAATTCCCAGAACAGCTAAAAATAAAAATAAAAATAAAAATAAAAATAAAAATACAGTGCTAGTCTAACAGCTCAGTAGGTCAAAGTAAAGAGCTTGCTGCCAAGCCTAAGGACCTGGTTGGATCCATGTGGTGGAAGGAGAGAACCAACTTGGACAAGTTGTTCTGTGATCCACACATAGCCACAATGTAATGCACACCCCCCATACACACACCAAATAACCAAATAATAAAAGTAATAAATGCAGTAATAGAAAAATATGTTTAGCATCTACTAGAATTCTCTAGGACATACTCAATCATGAAACCTTTAATGGAAATCTGCTGTACTTAATTGTGTATCAAGTTTTAATAATCGTCTGCTTCATTTGAGAGTTTAGCCGTTTAGCAAAAAATTAAATCCCTACAAACACAATGACATTAGTAGTAACTTATATCAGGCATTAAATGAAATATCCCCATTCGTTAGCTTAAATAAAACTGCATATACAGAAGAGGTAAAGCTGCAATATGGGTGAGCACTGAAAACTATACTAAATGAACACCATGTATTTGATAAGTTGATTCAAATGATGGTCCAGAAGGGGAAAAATATAGGAACAGAAAACACATTAGAAATTCAGGGGTAATCTATTAATTTTACTATTAGCACAGTGACTAATAGTAAAATAGTGCTCTTTTTTTTTTTTAAGAGAAAAAGCTCTAACATCTTTGATAGCTACAAACACCTGTGAATATACCAAAAGCATTAAACCACACATTAAAAAGGTCAAACAGATAATTTAAAAAGCTGTTATATTTGTAAACAAAAATAGAATCAAATAGAAAATGTCCCTGGGTTTTGTTTGGTTGTTCCTCAGACTAGCTGTGTCTATCATATCTTCCCATTTATTCCTGGATCCACTCAGTTCTGCAGGACAAAAGTGTTAAGGTAGCCAGCAGCTTTCTACTTTCCCATTCTAATGGGATATTTCAGGTACATCTATTTATCTCTTAGTTGTTTTATCTTCTGTGAAACTGTTGTCTTGGTGTAGAAGAAACTCAAAATAATAGAATTAATATAATAAAGGATTTCCTAATAGATTTCCTTAGGAGACATTAAATCACACAAAGCAGAATTTAGCTAAGAGAACACATCCCTCCAAACACCCCAAAATTTATAATGGCAGGATATAGACAATTGTTCCCAGGACTGACTAGCCATGAGACCCATCCTCAATGAGCATGCCTCTAACAGTGGTTCTCAACTTGTGGGTTGTGACCCCTTTGAGGTCAAATGACCCTTTTACAGGGGTCACATATCAGATATTTACATTATAATTCATAACAGTAGCAAAATTACAGTTATGAAGTAGCAACAAAATGATTTTATGGTTGTGAGTGACCACAACATGAGGTTGCAGTATTAGGAAAGTTGAGAACCACTGGTCTAGGAGGAAGCTCCAGGGAGCAGCACAAAGGGCCTGCCATAAAGACCCCAGCTCTCTGGAGAAATACCTAATTCTACCAGATGGGCAAGAAGACCCTGGGTAATAACTATTCAAAAAGGAAAACACTGGTGTACTAAAGAAATAATTTTGGCAATATCTTTGCTATGTAAATCTCCCATCTAACTAGGCAGCCAGAATCATCTCTGTTTAAGCTGTTTAAAGTGTAATCTGGGGTTGGGACCTAAGAAATTTAAGGATGACAGTATATGTGAACGCTTAAGCCTCAGTTGTATATAAGTTAGCAAAATCTTCAAGGCGAGCTTCTTTTGGGCATTAGCCACAGCCAGACATAAGTTTTTTTCAGTAAAGAGTTTTATTTATATTAATCTCTAAGAGTGATTTCTCACTGGGAAGGCAGATTATTTCTATAACATTCTGGCTGACATCTAGGCCAAATATCCTCAGGATTCTTCTGCCAGCTTTTGAGATCAAGTCCTTCCCTTCATGTCTACCTATTTTAAGATAATTTTGTCCTTATCATTTGTTTAAATACCTCTGGGTAAACTCATCCCTATTAAGCTTTATCTTTACTGAGACTTCACAATCTGTAACTCAATGCTGACTCGTTCCCTTGATGACTGGAGCCTTTAAAGTGTCCATCCTGTTCTGCTGCCTGCTTTCAGTTGTGAGACTGGCTATTAGCTCCGTCAGAAACATGGCATGCTAATCTCAGTAGCATTCCACATTCAAATAATCATCAGTTCCTAACATGATTTTTCCTGAATATCTTTCAAACCTGCCTCCCCAGCTCTGCCCTCATACTAAGGATTAAAACTTGGGGCTCATGAATATTAGTCAAGTGTTCTATCACTGAGTTATATTCACAATTTTTCTCTATATTGAGATTTTAAGGCTTCCCAGCTAGCCTTGAATTTGTGATCTATGTGTCTCAGTCTCTAAGGTAGCTGAGACTGCAGGACTGTACTAGCAAGCCTAGTAGTACCTCTCTATTTGTTATGGTTTCCAGCCACTCTTTCTTTATGGTATTTCATGACAAAGAAATCTCTAAATACCCCAAAAAATATTCTTTAAAAGTACCAATTTCGCTGGGCAGTGGTGGCGTACGCCTTTAATCCTAGCACTTAGAAGTTTGAGGCCAGCCTGGTCTACAGAGTGAGATCCAGGACAGGTACCCAAACTACACAGAGAACCTCTGTCTCAAAAAACAAAAACAAAACAAAAGAAACACCAGTCTCATTATACAGCATTCTTGTTCTATTTAAAATCTGGTAATTACTCAAGTTAGCATGCCATGCCCAGTAACTGTTAGTAATTCACACAACTGGCATTTCAAGGAGGACAGTTTTCATTGGTCACTGTTGCATTCACAGGTCTTTTAAAACATCCCTGATGTCCTATGGTTTTCAAAATCTGCTAGGACAGAAAAACAAACAAACAATAACAATAAAAAACTAGGTTGAGTCCTTTGCTGTTTGTTTATGCTTCATTTTGTATGGTGAGACAGGATTCCATATTGTAGCCAATGACCTGTAACCTGTAGCAATCCTCCTTTCTCACTCATACAAATGTCAACCATGCTGGGCAAGGATGGCACACGCCTTTAAGTCCAGCACTATGGAGGCAGAGGTAGGTGGATTTTTTGAGTTCAAGGCAACCAGGTCTACAGAGTTGAGCTCCAAGACAGCCAGGGCTACACAGAGAAACCCTATGTTTAGAAGAACAAAAATAAATAAATAAGCAAGTATCAATGACAATACCCTGCTTGACCTGTTTGTGCGCGCACGCGGGCGCGCACACACACACACACACACACTCTAAGATTTTTATTTTGTGTGTGTGTGTGTGTGTGTGATTGTGTGACTATATATCCTGTGTGGGTGCCCCCGGAGGTCAGAAGAAGATGCTAGATCTCCAGAAGCTGGAGTCACAGACAGTTGTGAGCTGCCTGATGTGGGTGGGTGTTGGGAGCTGAACTTGAGTCCTCTGGAAGAGGAGCCAGTACTCTTAACTGCTGAGCCAGTCCCTAGCCCCTCCTGTTTTTTACAGCCGCTCAATCTCCTTTACAATATTTATTATACTTTAATTAATTAGCATGTGTCTCTAGAAGAGACAGTAAATATCTTCCTCATATTTACATAAAATGTCAATAAGTTTCTTGTTCAGTGAACTAATGAATCTATCTTTCTACTGAGAGTACTAAGAAATAAAATTGAAACAAGAAAGAAAGAGTCTTGCAGAACTGCTTGTCTTCTTGTTCATTTCAGACCTATGATCCTTCAGTCTCATCACTGAAGTAAGACCACTCTTTAAAAATTATTTTCTTTTAGATTGCAATATAATTACATCATTTCCTTCTCCCCTGTCCTCCATCCAAACCTTCCTATATACCCTTCTTTGTTTTCTTTCAAATTCATAGCAAAAGAGACCATTTTTAATTTTGGTGGATGTCCTTCAGGAGCTAAGTACAAAACTGAAAATCAAGCTGAGAAGTAGATACAGCAAATTTGATGAGAGCTACAGTCAACAATCACAACTGAACAATGTCCCAGAGAGACAAAAGACACTACTCCCATCACCTCCTAGGCGCTCCTTCCTGCTGACACAGCCTCTCATCTTTATTCCACTGGTACATAACACCACACTGCTAAGCTAATAACCGGAGAAAAGGTTCTCAACCTTGGCATCTTTTACCCCATGAAAGTGCTGATGAGGTGCATTGTGGGTCCTTAAAGGTCCCTGCCAAGAAGTTTAAAAGTAATCACCTCCTATGCTAGGCAAAATGGATTTCCCAATTCAAATGTTGACTCAAATGAGCAGTGTAAAAAGCTTTTTGATTGGAAGTTTATAATCTAAACAAGAAAGAACAAGATTTACTCATAATGAGTTGCGTATACAGAGTTCTTACTTGGACAGAAGATGTTACGGAAAGACCCTCATGATTAAATCTCTCTCAACCACAATTCAGAGTCTAAATATATTGGTGACCTTGTATTTCTGAAAATTCCTAAAGAATAGGAATGATTTGCACATTATTATAACATGCATAATGCAAAGATATTTATACATCTGCATTTAGTAGACCAACATCTTATTCCTAAGAAACTAAAATGTTTCTGTTATATTCCATAGAGCTACAATCTTATCCTAATATTTGAACTCAATAATGAAAACATATATAACAAGGTTATGGTACTCTAGAAACAATGTAAACCTTATAAATTTAATTTTTACCTGGGATTGTTTTTTAATGTATTTACTAAAAATTCATGTAGATCTATGCCAGTTGAATCAGTGTATTCTTGACTGGAATCTAAAAAACAACAACACAAAAACCCAGTATAAAGTTGTTTACCACAAATCCCTTTCCCTTTTGTACATTATGTCTATCTTAAGTAAAATGAGATGCCCATGAAGAAAAAAAAAAAATGACGAAGTAGGAAAAAGAAATTTATGATAAAGGCAGATGACCACTATATTTATGACATGGGCTGATATAACTTCATGAACATACACATTCTTAAACTTAATGTCAGACTAAATTTATACCGATTTCTTTAATGATCTTCATGTACTCATATTCAAACATTAGTTAGGTGAAAAACTGAATGATTTTGATAATGATTTCTATCTGTAGCAAATTTAAAGAGCTTAATTCACTTGAATGTATAAAAGTAGAAACTAATTTGGAAGAATTTTAGTTCTAAAATTACTTACTTAAGATTCTTGAAATTCAGTGCCAAAGGCCTGCTTTAAAAAAATTTCCCAAATATTCATGTGTATTTAATCCCTTAAATGTAATATCCTGGTAATATTGGTCAACACAATGGCATTTATAAACTAGTAAGAACATTTTTATTGTACTGCAGTACTCAATGATCCTTAAAACTTTTTATGAAGATAAACATTCTGGGGTTTCCAACAATATTCTTAATATGACACCAGTTCTTTGTACTGAACAATGTAACACAAACTATGATTCTGGCATTTGAACATGAGTGAGACTGGAAAGGGACTTTGATGACCATTCTTCTTAGTAACTGAGATTTATGTTACAATTTTTGGTTAGAGAATCTTAACATACATACCCATGACATACCAGATGAGCAAATATTACGTCATCCCTCTGGTCTGCTATGCCATTTTCAATATAGATATGTGACATGTGTTATTCAAGGGGTAAAGAATTATTGATAATGAAACTAAACTTTTATCTAAAAAAAAAAAAGAATAAATTACTAACCTCTTGATAACATTTTTCTGGGCAACTTATCACTGGCTTTTTCTTTATCTGTTTCATCTTTTGAGGGCTTTTCCTCTTTTTCAAATGATTGTGTTAACTGGATTTGAATTTTTTCCTGTTGGAAGGAAAAATTAGTTATTTCATGAAAATATAAACTAATTCAATATTAAGTATTGGCATTTCCTGAGTAACTCAAAACTGTATGAAGGACAAAAAGGACAAGACATTTTCATTTTATCCAATTGAAACTTCTAAATTAGCAATCAACTTAAGCCAGGTGTGGTGGCATGGGGCCTTTAATACAGCACTCACAGGCAGGGACAGGCGAATCTGTGAATACCATGAATTCAAGGCCAGTTTGGTCGACATAATGAAACCCCATCTCAAGATAAACAAACAGAAAAGAAACTTAAACAGTGTCTTGAGAAAAAAGGTGAAAACAGTTTGTTCAGTCAGGTATGGTGATGCACGCCTTTAATCCCAGCATTCAGGAAGCAGAGGCAGGTGGATCTCTGAATTTGAGATCAGTCTGGTCTACAGAGTGAATTCCAATTCAGCCAGGAACATAGTAAGGTGCTGTCTCAAAACCAAAACCAAAACTACACCTAATATGTTCATCTGAATGTATCAATTAAACCAGACCTTTAAAATTGTTTTGGAGAAATTATAAGTTTCCTGTTATGGTTTTACTGCATTTATTTACAAAACACCGTAGAGATCAGAACTCATGTCTTTTTGACCTATTGTTCCAGTGGAGATGCTCACCACAATTATCAACCATGACAAGAGAAACGTGTTAATAGCAGGAAAATAATTAACAAAATTTTTGAAATAGTGTCTAATGTATCCTAGGCTTGCTATACAGAGGAGAATGACCCTGGATGTCTAATCTTCTTGCTCCAACTCCCAAGTGCTGGGATTACAAGTGTGTCTCATCTGATTCATGTGTTACTAGGGATGAAACCCAGGGTTTTGTGCATGCTACAAGCACTCTACCAACTGAGCTACATCCCTAGCCCAAATTTAATTTTTTGAGTATCCCATATAAGTACACTCTCTTTCTCTTGCAAGACAAAATGTAAGCAGAAAAGTTTTCAAAATCACGGCACCTATTTTCTGACTTGAGATTTATGTATCACTGTGCCTCCTTTAATCATTACACAGTTATTTTAGAAAGATATCAAATAAGATTATGTGTCTTCCTGAAACATGTAACACAATAAAGCAGCCATACTGTTAAAGACCAAATGGAGAATAATCTTATATTGAAAATAATGTCATTAAAGCATTTTTAGAGCCAGCAGAGATTACCAGGAAATCAATTTATATACCCTGAAAGGCAAAGATTATGTTGAGCTATGTTTATTCAGGTAACATTACAAGAAATATACAACTATTTGGTCAGGTTATTTCAACTAAAGGTAAAAGTGTGGAATAGTCTTAAAGACTAAATTATACTTTTGTTCATTACTTAACTTTTCTGGATAGAGTAGCAGAAGTGGTCAGTAACACAGAGGATACAAACACCAGGATTCTCAAACTTATTGCCAGCAGAATTTCTCTTAAACTTCCTCTCCATCACACACAAAATGATTTTCCAAACAAGTGCTAGCAGAATTTCGGTTATATACATAAAACAGTAAAATAATTAGATACTGTTTTCCTTTTCATTGTTTCTTCCAAATTTCTTGTTCAAATTTCTGAGGCTGGGGATACTGCTCAGTGACAGAATCATGCTCAGAACATACAGTCAACACCATGCATTGGAAGTGTCTACCAGGATGACAAACTCCTGTTTTCTGCATTCTCTGTCTTGCTTATCAAACACAGTATGTCATATTTGGGACTTTGATTTATTTCTAAACTTGTTCTGTTTCTATTTTTCCCACAGTTTTCAGACATTTGTAAATGGCTATAGAATTAATTTAGAATTAATTAGTTAAACATTTAGGAGTTTTCCTTCTTTGAAGCTTCTGACTACTATCACTGGACAGTCCAATGAATTGTATGTAGGAGAAAAGACTCCACACTGAACTCGTAGGCCCTGACTAAAAGGTGCTTCCAATGACTAGCAGATTTCACTTCTAAATTATTTCCTCTGAGTCATAGATATTAATTTATAGATATTAAATTACTTAATCAAGACAAACTATATTTTACAACTCTAGTAGAGAAGGCTGGTTTCTTGTCATCAGCTGATCCTGTTTTCAGGTACTTGCATAAAGAAAACCCATTCTGAATGCTGAAGGTGGCAATGTAAATAAACTCTTCTAACTATAAATAATAGGAACATGTACACAGAAAGCTGTAATTTCTTTACTCTTTACTATGGCATTCATAATATCTGTGATTAAGGTTATTTCCCCATTACAAACTCTCACCACACATGAATGAAATCTCTCTTATAACTGCTTCTCAATCTTTTTTATAATGTTTTATGCCATATTAATTTACCAAAAATTAACATACTATGAAGGGAAATTGTTGGAAATTGTATCAAGGATGAGAAAAGATGGCAGAACACATATTTTCTAGGTCCCTTGCAGGTGCATTTTAGTCAACTTAAAAGATGAAAAAAAGGTTTCTACATATATATATATATATATCTTGTAAATAGAGGCAATAAGAGATTATTAAACAAATGAAAAAAATTATGTTTAAGAGAAACAACATAGTAAGTGGAATAACTGAATTCTGACATCTTATACGGACAGTGTAACTTTTTAAAATGTCATACACAATCTGTGATCAATATATATCCTAAGAACTGACATATATCCTATAAGTATTTTTCAGAGGAATTTTTACTACATAGGTTTCTGTAGTATTTTAAGACAAGACCCAATGCCCCCAACATTTTTCACATAAGGTAAAATAAAAAGGAAATTAAAAAAAAAAAAAAAAAGATCACAATATTTTTTCTCAGAAGGTACAAACTTCTCTGTATCAATATACTCTTGAATGGCCACTCCTTCCTATTTCCTCTAACTTCCTGGATCATTAATGCCACGATGCTAAGATAGCACAGCACTTTGTCAACAGAATGAGGAAAGGAACTTTCAAAACACACTCCATGAACAACCATATTCTTTAATCTTACTTATAAAAGAAATTGCCAAGCAGGGCAGTGGTGGCACACATCTTTAATCAAGGCAGATCTCTTGAGTTTGAGACCAGCCTGGTGTACAGAACAAGTTCCAAGACAGCCAGGGCTGTTACACAGAGAAACTGTCTTGAAAAAAAAAAAAAAAAAAAAAAAAAACAAAAAAACAAAATATGAAATTCCTTTAAAATTTTTGTTCCATTTATTTTTAGGTGTTTTGCATGTGCATCTCTGCATCCCATGCATGCCTAGTGCCATGGAGAACAGAAGAGGTGAAATATCCCTTGAAACTGGAGTTAAAGATGGTTTTGAGCTTTATGTGGGTGCTGGGAATTAAATCTGGGTTCCCTTACTGGAACTGCTAGGCCATCTTTCCAGCCCATAAGAGAACTTTTAAAAATTGCTATTTCAAAGAACAATTTTATTGTTTTTTTTTCCCTTTCAGACTATGTCATAACTCACTAGCTTTACTAACAACCAGCCATGTAATGTTTAATATGAAGCAACCACATTCTGTAAAACAAAGGCAATCACATTCTATAAAACAAAGTGCCCAAAGGGTTAAGCTTAAAAATATTCTAAGCGTGGTGGCACACGCCTTTAATCCCAGCACTCGGGAGGCAGAAGCAGGCGATCTCTGTGAGTTCGAGGCCAGCCTGGGCTACCAAGTGAGTTCCAGGAAAAGGCGCAAAGCTACACAGAGAAACCCTGTCTCGAAAAACCAAAAAAAAAAAAAAAAAAAAAAAAAAAAAAATTCTAAAGGTAACTATACCCAGTAAGATATTTTGACATTACTTCTGACTTTGCTAGGAAAATGTTATTGCTAAATGCATTCAATCAAATACATACATATGTTTATTTTATATAGCTCCAATGAAAAAGAATTTAATTTCTCTTGCATCTTAGATATAAAATATAGTGATTTGTAAAAGTAAGACACATTATATGCATGTCACAACTAACTTTAGTATGTACTTGTCTCTTCAAGATCATCACTTAAACCATGGGAAAGCAGAAAAGGTTTCCTTGAATCAACAAATGTACAACTGATACTTGCTTCAAAAACATTTGAGACAAAAGTTCTTTTGAGACAGGGATCACTGTTTACCCCTAGGTGGCCTGAACTTGCTATATAGACCAGGACAGCCTACTCAAAGAGATCCACCTGTCTCTGCCTCTGCCCCCATGGTGCTAGAATTAAAGGTGTATCGCACCACTCCTACATGACATTTCAAATTTTAAAATAGATGTACAATATGTCATGCTTTTAAAAAAATTGTTTCTTAAATAAGTACTAGTAGTCTTGCTTCTTAGAAACTTAAAGTTGCCTAAACCCTCTTATGAAGCAGCAGCCCCCACCAGCAGTCCTAGTTATCCCACTGATAATCATCAGCAGAACTGAAAGCACTATTCAGACAGCACCAAAGACAACTTGCAGTTATGACTAACATAAGAAAAACCAGAGCCTTAAAAACAATATAGGCTTCAAACGTGGTAATTTGCTTAAATCTCACTACCTTATGTTTTATAAGAATAGACAGAGAAATATTTATTAGACAATTACTAAAGATTCATGCGAAATGGACACTGGCTTTACTATGCATTCAGGCTAAGAAACTATTAAGCAGAAGTCAAGGTAGTTCCCAGAGATGCAACAAGAAGAATACAACAAACTCCCAAAACCCAAAATTAAAAGAGGAATTATATCATAATTATAATCACTGAAAGTACTTTAATAGTGAATACTTTTGAACAATAACTTACAACTTTCCTTGTCCTACTTTTTTTGAGACAGGGTTCCTCTGTGTAACTCTGGCTGTCCTGGAACTCGCTCTGTAGACCAGGCTGGCCCCTACCTCACAGAGATCCGCAAGGCATGTGCCACTACCGCCAGCTAATTTATAACTTCCTTAAAGTCACATTCCTGGGTAATCATATAATCTCAAAAGTTTTCCCAAAAGAAGAATCTCTATTGTAAGCCTCAGACTGAAGTAGAGTTTTCCTAACTCATCTGGATTTTAACAAGTATTATCAAATCAGTTTTATTTACCAGAAATGAAAGAAAGAATACATTCACACTCAACTTTCATTGACTCATATCAAAGACTGTCTCCAGTTCCACCATGTCTCCAAGTAATTTTTGTTTTGCTTTGTTGTTGTTTACCTGGGTCTCCTGTGATATCTCTGCTGCAGGGAGTGGTGGAGATTCTTCACACACTGCAAGGCTCCGAACTAGCTTTAACTTTGAGCTTGACTAAAGAGAAGTATTTAAAATTAACACTACATTTCATAAATTAGGGCATATTCAAAAGCCCCCTAGAGAGTGTCTAAATTTCTTTTTAGTTTCCACCATGAATAAAAAAGTAGATGAAATGTGTAAGTTAGATTATCATTGAATAGCACTAAAACCCCTTGAAAGTGAAAATAAACAATTTTAGTTTTAAAAATTATAGAAATAGCAAGAATGGGGATAATTCCAATTTCAAATCCAACAAATGGTGAGAAAGTAATTTTTCTCTATAGTTAAAAAACAACAACAACAAAAACCCCCACCCAGGATAATTAAAAGCAATGCACAAAAGCGACTAGGCAAGACAAAAAACCCAAATAAAACAAAAGAAGCTTTCTGCCCCAAACAAAAGATGAGAAAACTAAACTGAATGTAGTGCTGTATGAAAACAAGAATTCATCAAGCATGAAGGAAGGCCTTGGCATGCCAGCACACCAAATAGTTACTATACCTTAGACCTTTTTCCTGTCTGTCCAAATGACTGCAGGGGCCGCTGAATATATAATAAGAGAGATTTCATTAAATTTCACACTCAAACAGAAAATTTGCTTCTTAATTCATATACCTAAACCTCAGAGTTTGCTAAACAAGGAAACCAAAGATGGTTCAGAGAAAGAGTATTGATTCCTCCAGACACACACTGGGAGAAGTTACTAAACACCTCTGTGGATTGGCATTTTCTTTAAATCAGCAAATTTCTGTATTAAATGAACACAATATGGAACTCTGAAGGTGACTTTTTCATAGCAAAATAAAGTACGTTTCTTCAGTATTTTATAACAACATTTTCACCAATGTTGGGGTAAGTGGACATACCAAATCACTCAGCAATTTCAATTAGCTGACGTCAGGGAAGTTTCAAGCGCACTAAGAAAACATTTGAATAGCACAAAGACTCAGAGTCTATACCGTTACATCTCTCCTCTGCTGAGCCTCTTCAGTAAAACATGAAGGACACACCACCAGATTGAGTAATGAAAGCTACTCACTAGGTCTCGGGGAAGGCAATGCGGTAGACATGTGAGAAAGACGGACGGCAGACTTCCAATAAAGGTGTTTAGCACAACCGTCAGATCACTAGTCACACTACCAGAGGACTCACAAAAGCAACTGTAGCCTGTGCTTGAGCCTACAGTGCTAGTAACTCAGACAGACTTTAAACTCTTTCCTTCTCTTCCTTCTTATCTATCATTTCAAATCCAGCTCCTCATAGGGCAGGGACCAGGCATCTATTCTCATTAGTAGTAGGGAGCCAATTTGGCATCAATCACAATACACATTCAAGCTAATCCTCAGGCTACTAAGCTTCACATTTTAAGAAATGGAGAGAGACATTATGTATACTAACATCCCAAAAGACTTATGTACGAGGTCAACAGAAACAAAGGCCAGAGTACAAAAATGTCAAAATCTCTACTTTGGATCTTAAGGCCTTCAAAGATTAAAACACTGTATTCTTACAATTCTGACTCTAGATCACCAAGTTAACAATAAAATCTAAGACACAGAAAGCCAGGTACAAAAAAAGGAAGGAAGGAAGAAGAGAACTATTGCTTATGGAGGGAAATGGTCTGACTATGTTTGCACAGGGGAGTGCTGCCAAAGAGGACTCCTTGCATGCTGGTGGAGTAGTTTCAACTTGCTCTCCACTTCCCCTTGGCCAAGTGGGCTTTTCACTCTCCGTCAGTCATATCTAAAACATGGAAATAAAGAAGACACAGTTCCTAACTGCTCTTAAGGTCTCATAGTCCAGAATCAGTTACAAATTCGTCCAACTGAACCTCAGAGCTTCCGAACCTTAGTCCAGTAACCTCACATTCCACCTGCATACGTATGTGACAGATTACATTCAGATACGGGAGACAGAATTCCAAAGACATTACCCAAGAATGATTCCCCATCCTTGTTCTATTTAATGAAACACAAAGCTGGGCTCTGCGTGAAGGGCTTTTACAGAAGTAGCTTATCTCCTAGTCAGTTGACCCTAAGATACAGATTTAAAACTGGAGTAAGTCTGACCCATCAATGAGCCTCTTAAAAGCTGAGTTTTCTTTGGTTGAGACAAAACAGTCAAGTCAAAGAGATTCAAAGGATTCAAATGAACTGATAAAAGAAGATAAAAAGGCTACCCAGGAAACATGGACCTTGTATCAACTTTGGAACTGAGGTCTGCTGAAAAGGAATGCACCTTGATGCCTATTCTTTCCAAGCTCTTCCAAAGAGGATCACGGTGGTTAACACTCTTGATTTTGGCTTTGTTAAACCTTAAGCAGAAAACCCAAGTAAGTCTACTGTAAGTGCCTAAGGAGGAGTCATTGCAACTCTCTAAGTTATGTTGATCTGTTATGCAGCAAGAGGAAAGAAATATATCAATATATAAATAAAGTGCTAGAGTGGCATTATTATATCAAATTACTTATTTCTTTTCATTTCAAATAGAAGATATATACGATATAATATATACTAGAAAATCTGCCACATTTACCAGCACACAGCACAGAGAAGAGAAAATGATTTCTGCTTATAAAAGTAGATGTCCTTCATTTATTTATTTTTATTCTGTTGAGAGTTTGGCAGCCAGACTTGGCTTTAAATAAGAATTCTTCCAGTTTGATTTACAATCATTTTTTTAAAGTAGATTTTATTTATTTGGAGCACTTGTTTTACCTTTAGCAGAACCTTATTGACAGTAAAAATGTAGCAACTCTTTTAAGTCCCTTACTCATAGTAAGAAATACTAAGTGAATTAGAATTTAGGCCAAAAGACAAACTCCAATTTATTTTATTGAACATAAAAACAGGTTATAATTCAAAAGTCCAGGGTTATTTGAAACTAGAAAATATTTTCTCTGTAGGAAATAGTAAAAATGATAACATTTCCCAATAAGCCCCTTTAAACCAAGTAATGACTGAATTATACATATAAATATTGATTAGATCTTGGGATACAGAAGAAACCTATCTTCATCTGTTCAGAGAGCTAATGTTTTACTTAAGTTGTGAGATTCCTATTCATCTTGCCCTTCAAGGGACAAACCCTAATTTATATAGTTTATCCTGTTTATACCCAAGAGCAGACAGAAACTAGGCGAACAAAAAGGTGCAGAATATAGAACATTCTTGAAGGACTCTGAGTTTTAAACTGATAAACACACTGGCAAGAGACATCAGCTACTAGAGTTTGGAGATAAACTGAGAAAGAGCCAAGTAACCTTCATGTGTATATTGTGTGCTAGCATCAAATAACTGCCAATCCAATATTACTCAATTGAGATGAAATTCAACTTATTTCATGAAGGGACCTAGGTTTGGTCCTCAGCTCTGGAAAAAAAAAAAGAGAGAGAGTTCAAGAAAAGGAGATGGAGAGAGGCAAGAGAGAGGGAACAAAGCAAGAGAGAGGGGGCAAAGAGAAAAGGAGAGAAAGACAAAGGAACATATATAGCTGAGACAGTAGCGTTGAAATGGAATGAGAAGCCAGAGAAGTAAAGTCCACGAGCTGAAAAGAGCCAGGATGCCAGCATGGACTCTGTTAAAAGGTACTTGTGACACTGAGAGACCCTGAGAGCCAGCCTGTGCTTTGGTATGTTAACAGTTTCTTTTGGACCTGACCTGACAAATGTACTTTGCATTTGTTTCATCAGTTAAGAAATCTGTTGCCTATTCTACCACTCTCAGGGATGCCCTGATGTGTTTTGCTTTTTCTTTTCCCTGATAAAGGATGAGCCTACGGGGCTGGAGAGATGGCTTAGAGGTTAAGAGCACCAGCTGATCTTCCAGAGTTCCTGAGTTCAATTCCCAGCACCCACATGGTGGCTCACAACCATCTGTAATGAGATCTGGTGCCCTCTCCTGTATACATAATAAATAAATAAATAAGTCTAAAAAAAAACTATCAATGGAAAATTCATAACATCTTTCACTTAAAAAAAAAAAAAAAGAAAAGGATTAGTCTATGCTAGATTTAAACTTCAAATGTAGCCAAGATGACCTGGAACACCACATCCTCCTACTTTGGATTTCTGACCATGTTTGGCTTCTGTTCTCTCAAACCCTTTGAAAGAAAGCATTGCAAGTAATTCAGAGAAGCACAATGTCAGAGTCACATCAAATGGTTTACTACAGAAACAAACTGAACTAACTGCCTAGTTTAATTGATACTATATGTGGAGAAAAAAACATACACATCAGCTAAAATTATACACCCTGAAAACAGGCCTATTATAGTATGCTACTGAACTATAGTTATGCCACCTCATGAAAGAATTCCTGAAAATACTCCAGTGCTAAAACTATCTTGGATAAAACTGGTCTCTGGACCAGCCCTAAACTCCTATACAACAAGCCCTAAGCTAAAGGTTAACTGCCTATCCATTTAACTGCTATCTTGATGGTTCTGTAACAATGCTTACTTACTTGTTACAGATATCCAGAGCTGTCTTTCTGTACACATCACAATTGCCTTTAAAAACTCAAACCAAGTGGAGGTCAGGCTCCTTCCCATTAATCTGCTTGGGACAGTCCCATTAGCTGTTGACTTATTCAGGGCTCTAAGGAGTTTTTCTCTTCAGGTACCATAACACTATGTGTTAACAAAAAACTCTTCTACCCCCGAACTGTTAATAATAAAATGTGGGAATTGCCATACTATTGTTTTAAGACAGGTCTCACTATGTAGCTTAGGCTGGTGTTATAGTGAACATCTTAAGACAGACAATGAACCATCTTCTTATATTTTTGGTTGTGAGCCTAGCCTTTAATAGCTGTGCCATCTCTCTAGCCCAACGACTCTTCTTAAAACAGAGCCATTATTTCGTACTGATGTTTAATATAAACAGAATAGATTACTTTCTAGTTTTCCTATTACTTCAACAAGTTATTTCAACTGTAGTAAGTCTTTTGCCAGGTTCCTTTAATGAAGGTATCCTGGTCTTAAAAGTAAAGAAAAAGAAAAAAAGTCAGCATTCTTATACTGAATAACTTTTAAGGAAACAGTTGAAGACACAGTTTATAGACTTTGGTGAATTAAAATAAAAGGAATCCCTCTTTAAAGCCAATAAACTATATAGCACATATGGCAAACAATATGGTCATTAAGTACAAAGAATAAACAGTCTCTTAATAAATATTTGTGTTGGTTTTGAGGCGGTAGAGTGCTTGCCTAGTACATGCAAAGACACAGGACTGAAAATTTCCTGCAGTCTAACTGAGCCTTGGTGTGGTTCACGAATGTTTCTTAGATTATTTCTCAGAGCAAACAGACATGGCAGAAATGCAGTAATCTGAGTTAACCACTTATTGATAAGCATGACCATGAGAATGTACATTAGATGCAGAACAGAGAGTGCAGTGAAGTCATTTTTTTTTTTTTTTTTTTTTTTTTTTTTTTGTTTTTTTCGAGACAGGGTTTCTCTGTGTAGCTTTGTGCCTTTCCTGGAACTCACTCTGTAGCCCAGGCTGACCTCGAATTCAGAGATCCACCTGGCTCAGCATCCCGAGTTCTGGGATTAAAGGCATGCGCCACCACCACCTAGTTTGAAGTCATTTTTTAATTAAAAAGTTATGAATATGTATGTATGTTTTGCCTATATGCATGGCTATTTATTCTCTATTCATAAGTATGATGAGTACCTCTGTGTGTGTGTGTATTGCATGTACATGCACACGTGAATGTCAACAGTGAAGGTCAGGTGCTCTATGCTTTCCACCTTACTTTGTGAGTCAGCGCCTCTCAATGAACTGGCAAACTTGCTAGCCAGCAAGCTCTAGGGGTTTCCTTGTGTGCTTCCACACTGCCTAAACACCAGGAGTACAGACATATGCCTCCATACTTGGCTTTTACAATGGTGCTGGAGACATGAGCTTAGGTCCTCATGTTTGTGCAGGAGACACTTAGCCAATTGAGCACCTCCCCAGTTCCTGATGGTTAATCTTAATTTTCAATTTTAATGGCTTGAGATACCCAGGATGTCAATAAGGTACACTTCTAGGAGTGTCCATGACGTTGACTGTAAGGGCTCTATCCTAACGAGTTTCTCAGTCTACTGACATAAAACATAAAACTCAGATCATCTGTTGTAAGGTGAGGAACTGTGAGGGATGGAGTCTAGCTGGAGGGAGCAGGTTGCAATAGGTGTGTGTTTGAAGGGTGTATCTTGGCCAAGGCTGCTTTATGTTAACCTCTTTCTGCTTAGTGGCTGACAAGAAGTGAAAAGCTTTCCACCATGCTTTTCTTCTCTCTGTACTCCTGCTTGCTACAGGCCTAAAGACATTGGAGCCAGCCAAACACCGAAACCTCTGAAAGCGAGTCAAAATAAATGTTTCCTCATTTAAGTTGTTGTTCTCAGGTATCTGTCACAGCCTGGAAAAGCTAAGGCAGTAAATGAGGCATTAATGTTGAAGATGGCATTTTAGGATGTTTGAGTGGTAGACTTCAAATGAATAGAAACTCTTTCCTATTTGATAGACAGGATCCAAGCACCCTTCCTCTAGGCCAGCATTATCTGTATATCTCATTAAAAGAGGGTGACAAGGAGGTTTTAGATATGAGCCATGATTCAAGCCTTATTTAGTGTTCTTATTTTACTTAGAACATTCTCTCTGGGACACCTGAGTTGCCATATAATTCATCCAGCTACCTTGGGACTGCCATACTAGACAAATCATGGAAAGGTACACCTAAGGGCTAAGTAAGCCAGGGGTCCAGTCATTTCCTCAAATTTAAGTTTCCAATCTCTGCCTAGAATTAAAAACCGTCTCAATGGCTGGTTCTAAATTATCATGCATGCACAGCAACAAAAGTACTAAGTAACATCCGCCCCTTCTCCACAAGCTTCTTTACTTAGAAATGGCTGATGGATGAGAAACCATGTTTTTGCTAGTAGATCTTCTGCAGGTTTGATCACTATATTTATCTCTCCTCTAAGAGCTCTTAGGTTAAATTCTGATCAATTTCAGTACAGGAAGAGTGAAATGTAAAGGTAGAAAGCCAATAAAAACATACTGGCTACACACACATGTAAAGAATCATATCATGTGAACCATATTAGTGAATCCAAGACCTAAGACTTGGTCCATATCTATTGGTCCAGATAACTCAAAAATAAGTTAGTAAATATATACCCAAAAGTCAACTTGCCCTTTTAGAATTGTGAAAAGTGGCTGGGCAGTGGTGGCCCACATCTTTACTCAGGAGGCAGACTGGTGGATCTGAGATTGAGGCCACCCTGGTCTACAGAGTGAGTTCAAGTACAGCCAGAGCTACACAGAGAAACCCTGTCTCAAAAAACTAAAACCAAAAAGAAAAATAAATAAATAAATAAATAAATAAATAAATAAATAAAATAATGTGAAAAGTGAGTTCCATATGAAAAGAAGCATACTTAAACAATGAATATTAGGTATTTATAGCCATGGAGAAAGCTGCTTACCTGCAAATCAATATTGTTGTCAATACAATGTTCATTCTTCTCTGCCAAAATCTTCCCATAGTTTTCTGATTTAATAAGATTTTCAACTCTGGTTGTATCTTTCACTTCTGCCTCCAAATCCTTCATTGTTTCAGTTTCATCTTTTATTATAACAATATCAGACATCCTCATTAGCAAAGGTTATTTTAGAATTCTACAGGGAACTTGAAGCCTTGGCAAAAAAGAAAAGTAATCTTAATTTAGTTTCAAACATTCTTTACATTCAGTTACTACATAATAGTAACTAAGTGACTTTTTTCCAAGAATAATGCTGAATGCGCATAAAAAAAAGCAAAATTCCTACCTTTAAGGATTATAATATTATGGGGTAGATGTTCCTTAAAATGTTACAATATAATGAGAAGAGACCTGAGCCAGATCAAGATGGGAAGTGATGGCTAAATAATGACTTAAGTATAACATTAAAGTATCTTTCTTTAAGGAATACCATCTACATTGTCCCACATCCTTCTGTACTCTGAGTATTCACTATTGCCAAACAGTAAAATGTATCTTCCTGTCACAGTTTACACCTAGATTCCGAAAATTCCAAGCTTTAAAACTTGCCCTGGCTGGGCAGTGGTGGCTCATGCCCTAAATTCCAGCATTCAGGAGGCAGAGGCAGGTAGGTCCCTGTAAGTACGAGGCTAGCCTGGCTACAGAGCAGTTGCAAGACAGCCAGGGCAACAAAGAAATCCTGTCTTGAAAAACAAACAACAATAATAAAAACAAAACAAAACAAAAAGAAAAAAAAATTGCCCTGATTTAATTAAAAGAATAAAAAAGTAACATTTTATACAAAGCATATTTGTGAGTCAGGGTTAACAATTCTGTTTTATAATGTAAATAAAGCATTAACATCTTTTGACTCATGTGATTCAATGCCTAACAACACATATAATCATACACTCTAACAAATGAACTTTCTGAGAATCAATGACCAGGACTCATGGGGCTCACAGAGATTGGGGAGCCTGTAGGGCTTGATTTAGGTCCTCTGCATGTATGTCATAGCTGAGTGACCTGGTGTTCATGTGGAAGTGGGGGAGTCACTGACGCTTTTGCCTACTATGGGACCCTTTTCCTCCTTCCAGCCTGGTCTTATTGTAGCATATCATGTATGCCGTGTTCGGGATACATGTTTTTTTCTGGGAGGCCTGTTTTTTTCTGAGGGGAGATGGAGAAAGGGGAAACTGCAGTCGGGATGTAATATATGAGAGAAGAATTAAATGAACGAATAAATAAATAAAATGACTTTCTGAGAGATCACAGACATTAGCATATTTAATATAAGCAGTGAATTTAAGAGAAAAAGTGGGAATTTCATCCCAGATATCAGGAACAGGAATGTATCAGAGATTAAGCAAAAGCTAGAGGTAGAGACACTCGGAAAGTGGGTCAAAAAGGTATGGAAAATAGTAACTACAAAAATCAAGGAGTGGTTGGTTTATGAGACCCACTGTAAAATTCTTTCAACCTTACTATACTTTTGACAGTTTTCATAAGAAAGTCGGTTTAAAAAACAAAATAAAAAAACTACCAGTAAACTTGTCTTGTCTTCTCTTTAACAAGCTGGAAAATTAAACGGGTCAGTCCCCAACTCATAAAAGCTTTAACAGTTAAATACAAGTAAACACATTTGAAAGCTGAAAAAGAAATAATTTGTAAAATCATAGACTAATCTGAACTAAAAACGTAAAAACAAAACCACCTCTCATTTAGGCAGGGTGGCAGTCCAGCACTTGTGAGAGGGAGGGGCTGACCCACCAGATACCTGAAGTAAGGTAAGTTTGGCAATTTTCTAGGGTACTCAAGCAAGCAACCAGAATGCCTTCTGTAATTGATCCCAAACCAGAAGTTCACTGGCTCATTCTGAAAACAATTCAGGTTGCGAAGCAGAGAGAAGGTCAGTTGTCTAAGGAAGATATTCAGACCCTTCCATTTCTTTATGAATGAACTGTAAAGAACACTGGCTACACAAAGAAATTGAAGAACATTACCTGATGTGTCCTATGAATCCGGGATTGTGGTGTTCCACAAAAATAAAATAAAATAACCCAAGGTTCCTTTTCACAGTTGTCAGCCAGGATGTCAATTGTATTGAACCAACAGTAATCTGGCGGGAGGAGTCCCATGTCCTTGTCACCACTGTAGATTCCTGGGCTGAAATGGACTGTCTTGGATCAAATATATCATACCTTTCAGTGGCCTAAAATGAAAACAAACAAAAAAAACATTTAAAAAAAGTAACAAAAACAAAAAAACAACCAGAACAGGAAAATGGAATACTCCATAGTAATTTAGAAATTAAAAGCTATTGTTGATGGTTGTATTACTTTGTCTTAAACCATGGTCAGAATACTTATAATTCTGAGATGTATTAACTATACAAACCAGAAGGAGTCACCTGAGACAACAGAGCTAATGTAAAGGGCAGAGAGGGGAGAGAAGAGGAAGGAAGAAATACACACTACGGTTAACGAAGCAGGGAAGATGGCAGCTCTTACTTCAGGAATCACTCAAAATTCCAAGAGCTATGGACTTACCTAGAACACAACTATGGATTTAAGACTGTAATTCAGGATAACAAGAGTATATCTTGGAGCTTTAAAAGAATAAAGGCTGTAATAATCCACTTAACATTCCCAAAGAAATCCACTGTGCCTGCTAAAAGAAAATGTATATACACAGTGGAAAGATTTTTAGTGACACCTATAAAAACAATGAATGCCCAAATTCTCACCATATTGTATTTGAAATGAAACATTTTTAAAAAATTATTTAGGGTAGTGGTGATGGTACTGTGTGCCACAGCACACACCTGTGGAGATCAGATGACAACTTGTAAGTTTTCTCTTTCCTCCTGGTGAGTTTCAGGGGTTTGAACTCAGGTTGTCAGGCTTGGTACCTTTACTCACATCTCATGGGCCCTCCCATGCTGTATTTTTAAAGTCAGTTTTATTTTGTTTGATGCAAGTGAAAGTTATAAAGTAAGTAGAAAATACTGAAAAAGATCACGTGGCCCTTCCAATTTCCTTTGACAGTTGTACTGTTGATAAACAGAATAATGTAATTTTAGGTAAAACTGAGCACAATGAGATCTAATACTAAGAGCACTAATGGTAACACAGCTGTGCATGCATGATAGAACAATTCACATCTTATATGAACTCTTCAAAAACCGCTTTAAAATAAAAGCATTTATGAAAATCAAAATTACCATAAAATTTTATCATATATCAGTCAGAATGGCCAAGATCAAGAAAACAAATGACAGCTCCTGCTGATGAGAATGTAGAGTAAGTAATTGGAACACTAACTTGTACAGTCACTATGGAAGTCATGTAGTGGTTACTCAGGAAGCTGGGAATAGAGCTACCTCAAGATCCAGCTATACCACCCTTGGAATCCCCAAGTACTCTACATCCTACTACAGAGACACTCCCTCATACATTTACACATTGTGTAAATCATTTACACAATGGAATATAATTCAGGTGTTAAAAACAACAAATCCGCTGGGCGGTGGTTCCAGCACTCGGGAGGAAGAGGCAGGTGGATCTCTGTGAGTCTGAGGTCAACCTGATCTATAAACAGCCAGGGCTATCATACAGAGAAACTCTGGCTAGAAAAAACAAAAACAAAACCACAAACAAAAACCAACAAAATCATTAAACTTGCAGATAAATGGATGGAGCTAAAAAACCATCCTGTGTGAGGCAACCCAGACCTAGGAGAAATATGGTATATATTCTCTTATATCTGAACGTTAGCTCTCAATTCTTCAATAGGCATGCTACAATTCATATAACCACAGAGGTTAGGCGAATAAAGGTCTAAGTGGGAGTTAAGGCTGTCCCAAGGAAGGGGAAACAGAATACATAGTCATGGAAAAAGAAGGCCAACTAGAACAAGAGGATTAAATGAGGAAGAGAGAAAAGGAGGTAAGGATAGGAATATGAGGAGGGACAACTAACACTAAGGGCCGTTTGAGGGGTTGTATGGAAACCTACTACTATAGAAGCTTCTCTCTCTCTCCATAGAGCCTTTACACCTACTGATTAGTTTCAAGGTACTAGCAGTTACTCTGAGGGACAAAGGTAACTATCAACCTAGCTACACCGCCCCCCCAAGCAGTCCACAACGGTGATGGGCTGGCATGTTATGGTGGTGTAATAGTGGCACAAATGTGGAAGTAACCACCCACTCTCTAATTGGATTTAAGGTCCACTCCATGAGATGAACCCTATGCCTGACCCCATTCAGGTGGCCAAGAACATGAGAGTAGATAGGCTATGGGTTTATATATACCGTTTTCCAGTAGAGGAAAATAAACTAGAATCCATGGAATATGTGCGTAAGCATGGGAAGGGGTTGCTGGCCTGGGGGTAGGCTCCTAAGGGCCTATCATTGTAAGACTTCTAAGTGAACATTAAAATTCATAGTGGAGAGCTGGAGAGATGGTTCAGGGGTTAGAAGCACTTGTTGCTCTTATAGAGGACCAGGGTTCAATTCCCAACATCCACACAGTGGCTCACAACCTGCTGGAACTGCAGTTCCTGGGAGTTTCAAGGCCCTTTTCTGATGTCTGTGAGCACCAGGCATGGACATGGTGCGTAGACATACATGTTGGATGGTAGTTCTGGGAATCTGCCACTTTTCTGTTAGTTTCTGCTACCATACTATATACTTTAGCTTTACATGAAAGAAAAACTCACAGAAAAGGGAGCAAAATTATTTATAATTTATCCTCCAGTTTGGATAACATCTTACTCAATATAAGTAAAATACTATGATCTGACTTTGCTATTCTTTTTATTATTAAAATGACATAAAATGAGAATTCTCTTTTGTTTCATACAGGGGACAATGGATGTTTTGAAATTACAACTGAGAATTTATTTTTCAATTCCTTACAGTTACTCTACCTTGACATAATCTTTCTTGTCACCAAGATTTAACAGCCTGCAAAAGCCTTACAAATAAAATGCTGAGAGGCCCTTCTAACATATTTATCTGGTTCAATGAAACTCATTCCCAATTTCTAGCATTTAGACAAAAGTCAGCATTCCCTCAGGAACTTAGGAAACTAGTTCCCACTTTCCAAAAGGCGTCATTCTCCTTATCTCTAGCAAAAGGGACAAATGGCTCTTCCATTCACACATGCCTATGGTGCCCACCATCATTTCAAGGCCCATGCCAGCCTATAGGCTTCCTTAGTCCCTACAAAGCCTCCTGCCCCAGCTAACAGGCTCCCTCTCTCCAGATGCCCATTCCCTTACAATTCTCAAGATGTTTCCCAGTTACTCCTCTCTGCTTTCCTGAGAAAAGCAGCCTTGGCAGTTTGCAATGAACTTTTCCCATACAGAGCGGCCATTTCTTTGCTACATCCACTTTCATTAGGAGAGTCAAATCACCAACTTGGTTTAGTGGGAAGGCTGGGCCCCTTGGAAGTCCATTTATGCCCTACCCAGAGGTTTCAGCCCCAGATGTATAACGTGAGGACACGACTGTTCCAAGGTATGGTTGAGGAGAAGATTATTATTGCAGATTTGAGGGAGAGTACAACCAGAAGTACTCGGCAGAGTCAGAGCTGGTATGGAAAGTAGTAGAGTAAACATGGCCAGCAGAATGGACCAGGCCATAAGAGCGAAAGAGAGGAAGACAAAAGTAAAGGAAACATGGCCGAAATGGCAGGGTTATGTAGGAATTCAAAGCTGGGAGCAGGGAAGTCCATGAGCATGGGAGAGATAAAGTGATGGCTCTTTTTGACAGGTAAATGTCAAGTATGAAAGGGCACACTTGCAATTCCAGTGCTGGCTATTTATTGCAGAGAACATGGAGAATTTTGTGGAAAGAGTTTAGCTATTGGCAGATGAAGGCAAAGGATAATATAATGAAAGGTAAGTTAATCACTTCCTAATACATCTCTGCTAACAGTTATGGCAGAATGTCTCTGGCTTAAGTCTGAACCTATTACAACACAAGTTACTTGAGACTGCAATGTCTGTTCTAAATGCAGGCCTAAAATAAACCAGGCTGTGAAGAGATCTTTTGGCAGATAGTAACCTCTCCTCTAAATACTATATGGGGTAAAAAACAAGACTAGCCTTACCATCTAAACTTCAGGAAATAAACAACAATGAAGAATATTCCTGAGATTCAGATTCTTGGACAGTTGTAGATAAAGTGAGAGGAGAGCTCAAGATAACCAGAATGAAAGAAGAGAGAACACACATTTTCTTCTGTTTCCATACTGAGTTTGAGTTGATTCAGATTCATTCCATAATTTGTAATACTACAGTATTTATTTGGAGATGCTTTAAGGTACAGAACCAGCCAGAGACATCTGTTTATCCAGTCTTTTGTTTTGTTTTTTTGTTTTTCGAGACAAGGTTTCTTCTGTGTAGCTCTGATGTCCTGAACTCACTATATAGACCAGGCTGACCTCCATCCTAGAGATCCACATGCCCCTACCTCCCAAGTTTAAGGTGTGCACCACTAATGCCCAGCTAATTATCCAGTCTCAATCTCAGAGTTATCTCATAAATGAGAGAAGTTTATTATTTCCCTAATAAAGGACATTGTATTTTATCAAGTTATTAGAAACAAGTATTATAATGAATAATTTGGCTGGCTTTTTACCTGGTATTTCTAGAATAATGGAAATGTCTTTTTCATTCATGGTGGACCTGGTAAGTTGATTCCTGTGAGGTGACTCATGTGGGCCTCTGAGCAGTTTAAGAAGCTGATTCAGGATGGACACTAGGCTCGTCTCCTCTTATGCTTAACTGATGCTTGAAGGCTCACAGCATTATATATAAAAGATCACCACCATTATCAGTACAATCGATCTCAATCTTCTCCATCCCTCCTCTGCTGGAATTAAAGGCACGAGGCACCACACCTAGATTACTGTTTCTTTTTTTTTTTTTTTTTTGTTTTTCGAGACAGGGTTTCTCTGTGTAGCTTTGCGCCTTTCCTGGACTCACTTGGTAGCCAGGCTGCCTCGAACTCACAGAGATCCGCCTGCCTCTGCCTCCCGAGTGCTGGGATTAAAGGCGTGCGCCACCACCGCCCGGCTGGATTACTGTTTCTTTAGTCAACCAATTCTCATGCTATTAATATGTACATCTGTTTTTTGCTAATCTGCAACTGTAAACACTCAACTTTGTATGATAATTTAGCTAGATTGTGATGATGTGATATTTCAAAATTGAAAAATTCTCTTTCCCTTAATAGTTCTTTTTGTACTGAGAATGAAGTTATCTTTTTACACCCCTTACCCATGACTGGCATTTCAAGGTCACAATGAAAAACCCTTTGAGAGTGTTTCAAAGATACAAAGATTTGCCATCATAGTCTTACAAAGTTCATGCTAAGCTTCTGGCACATTTATCTAATCCACTCATTGGTTCTTTGGTGGCTTAATAAAATTTACCAACATGTGGAACTTCCTATTATCTAACATGATACTGTTTCTTTCTGGCGTAGGATATTTCTTTTACAGAATCTTAACTAAATATGCAACAACTAGCAAACACCTTGTTTTATTACATTTAATGTGTTACTTTTACTTAAATTGCCAACTATTCTTTTTTTTTTCTTTCTTTTCTTTTTTCTATTTCAAAATGCTTTATTTTTACTTGGTCCCAAGACTTGGGAGGGGTTCCAGAGCAGTTACAAAGCTGCCTAGAGGTTCAGGTGAAGGTCCTGAGGCTGGCTGGTACAGAGCAGAGGAGGGAGCCCCTTGGAAGGTGTCGCCTCCTAGTCATGCTTGAGAGTGAGCCTCTCGAAGAGGTACTCGCCCAGAGATGGCGGGGGCACACCAGTCTGTGCCGGCTGCGTCAGCCACCCTGTGGAGGTTTGTCAGGTGGTTGCGCATCTTCTTGATGAGCTTCACCTCCTCATCCAGGATTTTCCAGGAAGTCACAGAGATGAGGATCTGTGCGAGCAAAAGCCAGGGCATGAAGATCCAAGAGGGCCTGGTTCAGGCTCTTCTCCAGGGCCAACGCAGCTTCCATGGCCTCCTGGGATTTACCTCACTCATCTTGAGATGGCTTCTGCACATCCTGGAGTAGTGCACGGCCCCCTCAATTGTCCTGCATCTTGAGCAGCCGCTGAGCGCCGTCGCGCTTCTCCTCGGCCAATTCGCGGAAGAAGTGGCCTACACCCTCCAGGGCCACGTCATCCCGGTCAAAATAGCAGCCCAAAGAGAGGTAGGTGTTGGAGGCCCGCAGGTGCAAGCTGACCAGGCCGTTCACTGCAGCTTCCACTTTGGCGACTGGAGATACTGAAAGGTGCTGGAAGCTAACAAAGGGTGTCCCCAGGTCTGCTCCGTCCAAACACTGTTGAAGCTAGACAGACACGGGATCTCGGGGCGCTGCTCCACCAACTATATTCTTTCTAACAAAAAGACTACAGCCCTTGCTCAAGGCAGCATCTCTAAGGATTACATGGGGCGGGGGACTCAAAAGGTTTTGTTTCTTCTTTTGCAGTTTATATTTAGTAACAAATAGCTTAAAAACAGCTCTTTGGTAGAATAGGTGTTTTCTTTCTATTGCCATCACCCACCGTCATACACTATAAAGCTGTGAGTACTGGGAAGTACAAACAACCTTACCATGTGAGGGCTGCTGCTGAAAGCAGACAATGAGCAGCTGCCCACTGTAGCTAGAGGATCCATCACATGACAGACTAAGCAAGAGAAGCTGGAAAAAAACCTGTAGAGTCCCTCCAAAGTACCTACACTGCTGTCATATTGGCTCAGCTTCCCATGGCTGCAAGCTGAATGAATGGAAAGAGTGTAATGTTTCACATTTTTAAATGACTTCCCTTCACTGTTTCTAGCTACACCTCGTAAATTTCTTTTGTGTTATTTTATAACTGTTTCATCCGTTGTTCAATTTTTGTTGTTGCTCATGGTCTACAGTACTGTAAAAGTACTGAGACAATATAAAATGTTGTTATTTCCCTGGGGTGACCCTGTGTTGTGGAAGTCTAAGATACCATATGCTCAGTGATCATAGGTCTGTTTATTTTGAAGACATGTCTGGGTAGGGGATGTAGCTCAAGTTTGTTGACTGCATTCCATTCCCAGGCACTGAATAAACTGGGTGTGGTTAAGGAGAGGAGGAGAGGAAGGAAAATCAGAGTTGAAAGTCAACTTAACTTACACATAGAGATCAAGGCCCATTTGGACTACACAAGCCCCTGCTTTGCTAAACAACAAAAACCGCTTGAAAATCACAGTGTGTGGCATCTGTGGGAGTGTCTGCTAGTGTAGGCATCAGCCACACACTCTGGAGCATTTGAAAAGAAGTTAAAAATGACAGATGTAATATGCTAGTCACATATAAGCATCTGGAGAACCAAGAACCAAGAAATATATACTTATATGCATATAAACCTGCTCTACTCAAGTGAGAATGTAGGGTTGAGTACTGAGATATTAATTGACCTTCTTTTACTCCACTGAATTTACTGTTTTACTTTTTGTAGAACTTTGACTTAGAGGAATTTAGGGAGTAAATAAAATTGTCCAAATTGTTAGAGATCAGCAGTGTTTTGTATTATTGGAGCTGGAGAGATGGCTTAGAGATTAAGAACATTTGCTGCTTTTGCAGGGACCTAGGTTCAGTTCCCAGCATCCATTATCAAGTGGCTCATTATGACTGACTGTAATTCCAACTCCTGGTACTCTGACACCCTTTTCTGGACTTTTTGGGCACCTGTATACATGTGCATATATGTGTGTCTATACAACCAACCAACCACACATACCCAATAGGCGTGCTCTCTGTCTCCGTCTCTCTTTCTCTCTCACTCACTCTTTCTTCATACCTACCTACCTACCTAACTGACCTACCTACCTAGCCTGAAGGTAGTTTTATTTATATTTTTAGTGTTCCTTTCATTTTGATTTTTACACGAGATGAAGTGTAGAATTTTCTTTATGGGATCATTTTGCTCAGAAAAATTATTTTGCATTTTGGATTTGGGGATTAGGAATGGTGAGGCTGTATTCTGTAGCAAAATTAACACAAATCAATTGAAATGTGTATTGATTAGCTATAGAGCAGTGATAAGATTTACAGAGACAATGATTTTTTTTTTGGTCTAATTTCACCTGCACTTCATACATCCCATATCAAAGATCTAATCATATAGCAGAGACATTAACAAAGCAGTAGAGTCATTAAAAGAATATAGAAGTAATAAGTGCTAGATTCCGGCGGCAGGGAGGGGAGTGTAATATGTCAAAACAGCATTTAAATGATATAAAAATGTCATAAAGGCATTGAAAAATACAAGTTTATTCATAACGATAACACTATTATGAAGAGGGAATTAACTATAGTGTCTTGACTTTAATTACTTTTTATAAACCTGAAAATTTAATAGAAAAAAAAACATTTAAGAGAAAAACCTCCATCTCTTAATGACCTACCCATGTACAACTTGGGAAGACAAAGCATTCAAAAATATCCTCAGTATGTAATAACTTCAATCTAATTACAAAGTCTCAAGCATGAAGTTCTAAAAGAAAGTTGAACAATGACTAAAAGTCTGTTTATTTTAAATATATAACCTTAGGATCATAACTCTTTACCAACTAGTTTGCAAGAGAACAGAATTTAACTTAAAATGTAACTAGTAACTGCTGCTGACCAAACAGCAACAACAATAACAGATAAAAATCAACTGCACATCTACATCCAATGAAAACTGAAGCAGTGGGAGAAAGCCATGGAGGGAGGAACGGAAGCAAAGACCACAAGCCCAGGAGTGGAGGCAGGAGCTATAGACATGGCAATGACAGAAGAAGTGCAGACAAAGAGGTGAGACCCGGAAGAGGGTGGGGAGAAAGGTAGAAGCACACACTCAGACACAGGTCACCAGAAAGACAGACCAGAGACTAAAAGAAAGGGACAGGTAGGGAAAGAGAAAGAAAAGGAAAAGCAGTGAATGCTGGGGGGAGAGAGGAGGGGAGAACAGGAGAGAAGAAATTAATACAGGATCAGAGGGGAAGGACAAGCCACCAAGTAGATGGACAACTGACTGAGACAAAGTGAGGAAGAAGATGGAAGACTACGGGGAGATGAATGTAAGACCAGAGGCCCAGAGCCCCGGACACGACACCCAAAGGAACAGGGGCGGGGATTAGATTAAAAGTGACTAGGATGCTTGGGTGAGAGCAGTTAAGAATATAAGGTAAGTACTGCTCATTTTAATTTTTATTCTTTCTGAAGTTTTCAATGTAAAATTTAAAAAATCTGAAGCTTAAAAAGCAGTGGTATTTTCTGAGCATGAGATTGAAATGATACATCTGATGAAAGTCTAGATAAATAATAAGTACTAGTGTATTTATGAACCTAATTACAAACAGACTTGAGAACTGGAGAAACAAAAAGAGGAAGAAAAATGATATTTATAAACAACCATTTAGTGATTTACCTATTCTCTAAAACAAATGAGTTACTTCTTAAGAACAAAAGAAATGTTATACAAGGAAAGATGTTTAAAAATACCATAGCAATTGCAAATCTTCGTGAAATTTCAACCAATGCCAGGTAAAAAGCAAGTAAACTCTTAAAAAATTACCTATAAAATTTTATACATAAGTTAGTTACATACCTGGGGACATTCTGTCATTAACAGCATAACCCAGGAGGTAAGAGTCCAGTTTTGAGGAACCAGAAAACAAGGTGGATGTCAAAGTTTTCAGACATCGGATAATTTCAAGAATTAGACATAGACTGGCATTTCTCCTCTTTTTTGTAACATGTTATTTCATTATGCCAATCACAGGAAAGACAGATGTAGGTTTTTTTTCTAAGTACTTTAAAAATTACCTACATCTCCCCAACCGAGGGCACAAATATTAACATGAGTTTTGAAAGTTAAGGTGCTCAGTTTCTTCATTTCCAACCAGGATCTCATTCACACTGTATTTGTTCAATAAGGAAATTTAAAAAATTGAACAAGCCATGTAACATGTTCGTTTTAAAATGGAATTGAACAAGACATGTTTTTTCAACTGACAATTTGTTTTGCTATATATAAATACAAATCAGCACAGAGGTAAACCACTCTATCCACACGATATAAAAATTTGTTTGAAAATCTGAGGTGTAGGGAGGAACTGGCATTACTGCAGAGAAGTACATAACTCTTACCTATCTAAATCCACACAGATCTTTGTAAAAATAAATATATTTAAATGCCCTAATTTTGGATTTTATTGCATATATCCACTAATAAAAATTATGGTACTAAGTAAACAAACATAATTTATCTTTTTGATTACCTTTCATATGTATTTAACAAATGAGTTCAGAATCACATACCTTCATTGTCCTGACATTTGCTTCATCGTACAGAGTTACTGAAGGTACACTTTCCATAGTGTCTATACACTGACGCTCTGCATTGTTCCTCTACAGAGATGAACGAATGAACGAACGAACGAACACAAACACACACACACACACACACACACACACACACACACACACACATACACACACGATTAGTCAGGCACCAGAAGCAGAATAAGGCACTTACTGAGGACTAAGAGACAATAGAAACCAACAGCTGTATGTTGTGATGTCAGTAATCCTCTAGCCAGTCACCACCCAGAATATCTGGAATGCATCAGAAGCTATATTGAGCTCTTCATTAGCAAGTCAGAAGCAATGATGTAAAAGTCAAGAATCTCAATGTGCAAAGACTGTCAAGATTTTGGAGATTTCTTGCTATTAAAATATTTTTTGTGCTGTGAAGCTGATCTCATTATGATGCAAAAAAGGCAAGATGATCATATTTTCTAAAGAATAAAATAAAGAATCTAGTATGGTTAATATATTTAATTTTAGGGTTTTGTTTTTCTCAAGATAGGATCTCACTATGTAGCTCTGGCTGTCCTGGAACTCAAACAAATCTGTATGACTCTGCCTCCTGAGTACTGGGATTAAAGGCATGCACCAAACCACTTATCTACAATATATATAAATTTTAAGTAACTCTCTAATATGACTAAAAGGCCCCCCCCCACTCTGTCTCCAAAAGCTAACATTTTAGCATCTTCAAACTGAAGAAAATGCCTTTGGAGCATTACTTCTTCACACCGACAGATGGAGACAGTGACAGAGCTATGACACAGGATGGCTCAGCCTGCTGTCAGATGTTCACTGTCTACCTTAGCCCAAGGATAATTTACAAGAAAAGGATAAAATGAAAAGAAACTTGGTATTCATTAAGCATGAGAAGACAAAATAAAATGAAGACAATTATTTTCATCTCTGGGGTAAAACACTGAATAACTGGAACAAGTTTTTATTCTCATCTGCCTTAGTTTGCTATTCTGTTTAACAAAGACCATATTTCCGCAAGCATGCAGAAATGCTCTAAGGATCCTATCAGACAAGACTCACATATTACCTGCACTAACTGAAGAAAAATATGTGCACCACTACCTAGGAATAAGACTCTACTTTGCCACTAAATGTCTTGTAGGAAATGTACAATCCTACAGTCTATGAGATCAGCCAGGGACAAAAGATAAGAGACTTTATAGTGTAAGTACTATAATATTCCTTTCCAAAACGAACGAACAAACAAACACCTCCCCCCAAAACAAGAACAAGCTCCAGGTTCACAGACTTAAATATATATAAATCTACAAACTTTCCTCTGCTATTCAACAAAGATGATTTGATAACTCCTGAAAGAAATGAGAGGGAGAAAGGAAGCAACCTGTCTAAATTGGTTTAACGTTGACAGGATAACAAAGTCAACTTAGGTAATTAATGCTGTAGCACTAAAAACAAGGTTCTGTGTCTTACTTGAAGTTAAAGATTGAATAGAGGCCATTTATCACTGGAGTTTGCTTTTCCCCTTCCAGTGCTGAGGACTGAGTCCAACTTAACTCAGCTACTCAACAAGCACTGTGTGTCACTGAGGTTTACTATCAGCAGATAAGCCTTTTTTCAAATTAGATGAAAGCTTCTACTTGACAATAATAAAACTATTTGAAAATATTTTAATTATGAGTTTTCACTAATTCTGAATGTTGAATTTATAAGACCTAATCATTTCCAAATCTTAAAGAGAATACACAGAGAAACCCTGTCTCGAAATACAAGAGAGAGAGAGAGAGAGAGAGAGAGAGAGAGAGAGAGAGAGAGAGAGAGAGAATCATTTGAAGCATTTCAGTTTTTGTCATTTTGTAAGTGGCTTGCTTCGTTTTATTATCTATGTCAGCATGTCCATCTGTTTCATAACAAGTTTCTGTTATAATTTTGAAGTAAAGTTGCCTTGAAATTATGCTTGCTATAAGAAGCAAAGATTTTATCTGAGAAAAATCACTTGTACCCTTTGTTAGAAGCAGCAACTATTTCTGGAAAACTCAAGCTGGGATGATTGCTTTGGGGGAACATAGGCTAGCATTTGATTTTTATATTTTTAAAATAGCTGAACAGAACATACATGATAAAGGATGGCACAATGGAGAAATGAGAACGGGAAGGAAACTGTAGACAAACAAATACGAAATTCCTCAGACAAGATACTCTGGCATGAGTTGTTCTTTGCCTCCTGACGTAATACAGTCACTAATGCTATATTTATCCCTACACATCATAATCGTACAGTTTAGACTATTGACCATTTTCTAAAGAAAGCGAGCCTAAACTTTTAAAAATATAAAATTTAGGGGACTGGAGATATAGCTCAGCAGTTAAGAGTACTGGCTGCTCTTAAGAGGTCCTGAGTTCAATGCCCAGAAACCACATGGAGTCTCACAACCTTCTTTCTATAATGGGATCTGAAGCCCTCTTCTGGCATGCAGGCATACATGCAAACAGATTCACATACATAAAATACATAAATGAATCTTAATATATGTATGTATAACATATATATAAACTTTATAAAAGAAAAAAGACATGGAAGTAAACTAAAGCATATTGGATTGGATTTTAAAAATTGAGGATAACTGTGGAAAAACAGAGATGGTATAAATATGGTTAGTATATTAAAAATTATTTTACCAATTAAAGAAATTTGAAAAAATTAACCAAGAAAACTGTTAACCAATGTTAAATTTCTTGGGTATGATAAAAATAGAGGGAGGAAATGAGGAGAAAAAGCCGGAGGGGTGGAAAGAGATGAGAGGAAGGACGAGAAAAAGGTGTGTGTGTGTGTGTGTGTCCCTGACAACCTGAAAGGGCCCTGATTTCAGGTTTTGAACTTAGAATCCTCATTCCTCAACCTTGGCTCTCTCTTTTCCTTTGTGAGGTAAAAACCTTTATCTATTAAGTCAAAATAGTTTTTAAAGTGTGACAGTATGTTTATTAGGATTCTTTTTTTTTAATGTGTGTGTACAGCAAATCCACACAAATTTAAAAATAATGTTATGGACAAGAAAACCATTATATAGCAATACTTCACTATCAGCACATATACACTCTACTTTTGGAGTAGATGTGAAGTAGAATACTTCACTTGACAATCTAAAATGAAGCATATGGCACTGTCCTGCTAAGGCTCTCCCCACTACTTGATTCCAGGCAGCACTGGCCCTGCTGTGGGTCTTCCACTGAGTATGTTAGCACACCCAATTCCCATCCTGTGCTTAGACACCATGGGAACCCAAAGGATGACTGATCAAGGCTTTTAGACCCTCGAAGTTTTCCCTCATCCCTTAAATGTCTGTTTTACCAAACAGAAAATTATAACACCCAAAAGGAAGGAAGAAATTTACTTTCTGAGGTCTATTTTCTTGTCTTTTTTCTCGAGTGTGGAGACCAAACCAGGACTTCTATACCACTATGCAGACACTCTAGTAGTCTTACTGAATAATTTTTAAATTACTTATTTCTCAAACAGCATAATAATCTAAATAAAAACAAAGATTCTTAATACCTGGCAATAAACAATAAAGGCACAAAGGTACACATATCTGTAGTATGATGCTTTGACAGGAAATAACATGGTAACACAGCAACTTCAGTTAGAAAACACCCCAGAAGCATTCTATTCCATGCCTATTTACAGGATAATGACTAAAACTCAGGCATCTGATCCTTGTTTTAGAGCAAGTCTGCCAGCAGTAAGATTAACCAGCTAATGAGATTCTTCTATACCAACAGCTCCCAACATACCACTTGGGAGATGGCCTCCAACAAACCTGGCTTCACCTGTTGGCTTGTTTACTCTTACTTGATGATTTGCAAATATGAGTAACATAAACATGAAGCAGAGTTCACTTGGTTTTTGAGCCAAGAAGGTTCTTTCATAGACTTCTTCCCTTTCTTGCCTGACCCATGTCCAGTTAAAATGACTCTCCAGCTATCTTAAGGCATAATTTGATGCCATGCAGCAATTTCCTCCCCTCAACATTCATTTGCTGTGGATATTTCATTGGATGGATAGACCATGTTTTTTATTGAATTATTGATTGAGGAACACTTAGGTACTTCCTTTTTTTTTCTATTGTAAACAATGTTATAAACACTTACATAGACACTTTCCTGTTTATTATTGCACACAGAGCAAGATAGGCATCAAATTCCACCTTTTTTTCCAAAAAGCTACTCAGACACCCTAGAACATTTAAGTCAGCCACAGGTTTCCAGGATAAGATGGAGTACAAGCCGCCTCTGTGATTTGCTAAATGAGAAGAGTCAGGATAAGAACAAACAGACTGGGGCTGGAGAGATGGCTCAGTGGTTAAGAGTACTTGTTGCTCTTCCAGAGAGCCCAGGTTTGATTCCCAGCATTCATATGGTGGGGCTCACAAGCAACCATCTGTATTTCTAGTTTCAGGGGATCTAACACTCTCTTCTAGCCTACAATGGCACCAGGCATACATGTGGTACACAAACATACATGCAGGTTAAACACCCATACATATAAAACAAAAATGAATAAAAGGAAGAGAGGAAGGAAGGGGGAGAGAGAGAGGGAGGGAGGGAGGGAGGGAGAGAGGGAGGGAGGGAGGGAGGGAGGGAGAGAGGGAGGGAGGGAAAGAGACTATTCTAAAGAGAGAAAGAGTGGATGAGCACTGGAAGTTATAGAGACAATGACAGGACCGCTGAAAAGAAGAGAAACAGAGGGTCAATGCAGCAAAAAAGCAAGCAAAACAGGGTTTCCACCCCAGGAGAAGATGAAGTAGAAACCTAAGCCAGGAGTTAAGCCAGAGTATGGCTTAGGTAGGCTTCAATGAAAAGAAGCTGTTATGGATACTGTTCCATTTAGGCATTTAATTAAAAATAAAAAGGTTCCATTTTGCTTTTCAAAAGGTAAGATGCAATGGCTAAATGTGGCTATACTTTAAGGATATTAACTGCTCTGGTATGTGCAAGCAAGCAGTCAGTTCCCTACACTGGTGTACACCATGCTTTGGAGGTAGAAAGTAAGGCTTGCGTACATTATCTATGTGCACAATGTAATCATCTGTGTTTGGGAATAAATCATGTTACTGCCCAACAATATTCAAAGTGCCTGGGTGTATAACACTCAGGAGGGAGTACGAGTTAATTATACTGGGTCCTAAGAGAACGGAGCCTATAAAAAGAATAACAGGGATTTTTCAGCCTGTGTGCTGTATACTCTAGGATCCTTCAGAGTGACTGCAAGGCTCACACAACCACCAGCAGTGCAAGCACTACTCCTGATCCTCTTACAGAGACACTCTTTCACGCTTCATTCTACCCAAGGACAAAGCATTTGGTGGCTTTTCTCTCTCTAGGACAAACATATTTCTATTAGATTGTTTAATTATTTTTCCTTCAGCTGCAGTTCTTCCTATTCACCAAACATATTTCTTTTTTTTTTTTTCAACCACCAAACATATTTCTAACCTAACTTAACTTCCAATGTAGATTAACTTGAAGGAGAGAATACTGGTATGACAGTTAGGCTTTTTTGTTTTCTAAATCCACTTCACACAAGCTAGGGCCATCTGAGAAGAGAGAAGCTCTTTAGGGTAAGCTAGCTGGCCTGCGAACTCCTGTGATCCACTGTCTCTACCCCTCAAGGCTTGTATAATAGGCACCAACAGCCATATCTAGCTTTTTATATGGGTTCTTGGAATGTGAAATCAGGCTGTCTTGCTCTCACAACAAGCACTCTTATTCAATCAGACATCTCCCCAACTCCAATTAAAAATTCTTTACCAGATCAAGTGGTGGCGCACACCTTTAATCCCAGCACTTGGAAGGCAGAGGCAGGAGGATCTCTGTGAGTTTGAGGTCAGCCTGGTCTACATTGAGTGGCACAGGACAGATAGGGCTACATGGAAAGACTTTGTCTCAAAAATAAAAATCTTTACTAAATATTCTTACAAGTTTTGGGGATGATGGTCAAATACATGAGAAGATGATAGAAAGTACCTAACAATCAATTTTGGACTAAGTGCTTATTCTAAAGTGCTTATTCTATGTTCAAGTTCAGAAACTTTGAAAAGTCTTTTTTTTTTTTTTAAATTTATGTATTATGTATACAGTGTTCTGTTTGCATGTATCACTCCAGGCCAGAAGAGGGAGCCAGATCTCATTACAGATGGTTGTGAGCCACCATGTGGGTGCTGGGAATTGAACTCAGGACCTCTGGAAGACCAGTCAGTGTTCTTAACCTCTGAGCCATCTCTCCAGCCCAACTTTGAAAAGTCTTATTGGTAACAAAGCTTGGGTGGCCTATACACCTCATTCTAACAAACAGCCACTAGTTAGCTATTGTGAAGATCAGAGGAATTTCATTTTAATCATCTCAGAATCAGTATCGCCCTGTTTTTCTTTAAAAATAAAAGTTTCAGCCGGCAGTGGTGGCGTGCATGCCTTTATTCCCAGCACTTGGGAGGCTGAGCCAGGTGAATCTTTGTGAGTTTGCGTCCAGCCTGGCAGCCTGGTCTACAGAGTGAGATCCAGGACAGGCTCCAAAGCTACACAGAGAAGCTACCCTGCCTCGAAAAAACCTAAACAAACAAATAAATAGGTTTCATAATTCTTTTCAATAATTCCCTCTATGATGATATGGCTTCCAGACTTCCGCCTAGCCACTCTGGTGACCAATTCTGTAGGCCAATTTTGTTAGTTTGTCCTTACACAGTTCTACTGATACTTAGTACTGTCCTAAACAATAACAAAACCAGACAAAAAAAAAAAAAAAACCTCAAACTACAATTCAGTGTTATCAATGTGATCTTACGATTTCATACTGAATTGATAGCTTCTCATGAATTGGGAACACTATTTTAACACTAGTGTAATTGTTTTTCTAAACTTAAATGCTTGTTTTATTATGTTTTAGTTAATAACTGATTCTGAGCTCAGTGTTTTGTAGTAGTAATATTAATACATTTTTTTTTCCTAGACTGACAAATTAAGAGAGAGTCAAAGAATGTCTTAGGATAGTGAAGCTTCCAGGACATGTAATTTTCATCCAGAGGCATAAGTACAATCACAGGTCAAATGGGACCAAGACTTGAGCCAATATAAAGATCTTTGTAAATGGAGTCTCCAACAACAGAACAGGCCATCTTACAGACTGCACAGTTTGGATATACAAGAGCCATGAGCTAGCTGATATCAGCCATGTGCTAGTTAGGTTATGCTCTGATGATAAACACCTAATTTACCAGATAAACATATAGACTTCCAATTTGCCTACACTACAGATTTGGTATCACTCTAGTGACTCTCTACAACAGATATTAACGAATATTGTAAATTAATACAACAGATATTAATGAAAGAACGTGGTTTATAATCTTGAAATATTTACTCTGTGACTTCTGTGTGGTGACTCTGATCCAGGCTTACTCTATCTTCTGGTTCCCGGTATCTTTCTCTAAGTGACTCTGCCATTTCAACCCATAGCTTCTACGCAGTCCCCTGCTCACTACAGAGAATGTTACATGCTTTTACCAAACTGCAGTAAGGCGCGGTTGTGTCTGACTCCAGATGCCCATGAAGCAGAAGAGCACCTGGTATGGCTAAGTTCTGCATGTCTCACCATGATTTATATATTTTTATCTGTACTCAAATATTGTACAATTCTAAAGATCTCAACTGTAATTTTCATTTTTAACAAAAAATTCAATGACATGGCTTTAAAAAAATAAATTGGATTCAGAAAGTAATATATCAAAATATTAGCTAGCAGTAAAGCAAAAATAAAAGCTTTGGGTTAGAACAAAAACAAAGGAATCTAATTGTCATCTATAGTATGTTTAAATTCTTTTATTTACAGTCTTCCATCTTGAGTATGCCCACATGTTACTACTGAATCATAAAGAGCTGAAATTTTAAACATTCTGTAATTTAGAAATGAAGATCTTCAAGTCTTGAAGGGAAGTATGTATGTGTTAAAACAATTTCTATGTCATCACTACAGAGAAAAACAGCTATTTAAGAAATCCCAACCATTCTCACTGAACTGATGTAGTAAATTATGGAAGAGATACATGCTGAATTATACATGATAATGAAGTATTTTCTACATTGTTCATCTGTATTTAATGTGCATACTAAAGCATTATCTTTTCCTTTTAATTTAATGTGTCTGTTTTATAACTTGGTCAGAAGATTTCACTTACAAACAGATCAAGCGGGGCTGGAGAGATGGCTCAGAGGTTAAGAGCACTGACTGCTCTTCCAGAGGTCCTGAGTTCAATTCCCAGCACCCACATGGTGGCTCACAACCATCAGCAATGAGATCTGGCACCCTCTTCTGTGCACATAATAAATAAATCTTAAAAAAAAAAAAAACCCAAACAAACAAACAAACAAAAAAAAAACCAAACACATCAAGCATTAAAAAATTAGTTCACAACTCAAGATTGATTAAATCAAAAATCTAAAAACCACAGGTCAGCATATTGATCCAAATACTAACCTCTATGCAAACTATATGACAAGGAATATTTTAAAACCCCAAAATGCTAACTGACAAAAAGAGAAAGTTACTTGTAACAGATCAGGGAGACTGAAAAACACTTTTTAAGGGTCCATATCTGAAAATCAAACTAAAAAAATTAGCCCTGTTTTTCCTAAGATGGCATATCTTAGGAAATACTCCAAGTGGAGAAAGACATAAAAATCATAGAAGCAGGACCTCAATATATGATAACCTAGCTATTAAATAAAGTCTAACACTATTACCAAGAAAAGCTAAAACTCAGGGTCTAGCAAGGCATACTTCAAACATGCCTAGGGATAAGCAGATACTATACCTAAGCGGTAATGAGAGACAACCAACCCCTATACAACTGTCTGAAGATTATAATAAGTTATAGTGTGAGAGGCAGGGAAATGAAAAGCCCAAGGAGCTCAGTACAAGAATCTAACTACTGGTAATTTGGCAATTTAACTATACAAATTTCCTTTTAGGCAGCTGTACAAGTCTATAACTCAAGCTAGCTGGCAGGCTGAGGCAGGAAGATTAAGTTTAAGACATAGCTGGGATATCAGCAACTTCAAGGACAACGTTTGGAACTTAGGAAATTTTTAAAGGGCTGGAGTGGTAGGGCACTTATATCATACATACAAGACCTGGGGTTCAACCCTAGCACTACAAATACAACATATAAAGATGTGAATTAGTAAGATAAATTGGTATTGCAAGCAAATAGCTTTAAAATATTTTTTTCAAGATGAGACTGTTTTGAAGGGTTCCGTATACATCAAGCCATCCCCAAACTTTGATTTGATAAAAATCTCATCATCTCTTTTGGCAACGAATTTTATATGCTGGTAATGCTTAATACTGAAATGACAGCCCCTAAATATCCCCAAATATATTTCAACTCTGTCTTCTATATTTAGGATGTGTACATGGTCAATAAGTGGATCAAGTATTATATGCCAAAAGCCTTTAGTGGTTGAGTTGCTGGCCCTCTGTTCCTTTTTTTTTTTTTCCTTTTGGTTTTTTAAGAAAGGGTTTCTCTGTAGCTTTGGAGCCTGTCCTAGACTAGCTCTGTAGCCCAGGCTGGCCTCAAACTCAGAGATCCACCTGCCTCTGCCTCCCGAGTGCTGGGATTATAGGCGTGCGCCACCACCTCCCGGCTGGCCCTCTGTTTCTTTAGCTTCTGTTCTAACAATGACAACAAGAACAAAGGCTAACACCTAAATGCCATATGCCAGAGAAATGTCAACCACATTTACATGAATTAAGCCATTAGATCTTCAAAATAACTAACCTGAGATACAAATAATATTTCTCTTCATCTTACATATGCAGAAATTAAGGGCAAGGAAAGTTCAGTAAGCTGCCTAGTATATTACAGGTACTGAATATTGGGAGGAGGAGAGAACAAAGTGCAAATCTCAACTTTTCTCTTGAGGTACATATTTATCTACAGGTGGCTATTTAAATTTTATGAATATTAAATATCAATGTAAAGTCAATTCTTTGGTTACATCACATACACTTCAATTGCTCAGCACCAATGTGCTGATAGACGCAATGCTGGGAAACACTGACATGGAATGTTTCTATTATGTGGAACGATACAGATGGACAACACTGCTCTATGGTATTAACCACCATGTAGTATGCCTTAAGGGTGAAAACAAACACATACTTACAAATCAGCAGTATATTTCAACTAGTAGTGGTTCAATATTTCCAATGTTTTATCCCTCCCAACTGACTGCTATTTACCGTTATCCACAATATCTCTTCTAAAATCTCTCCTTTCTTCCCTCCTTCCACTGTAGAACTCAGGTTGGCCTTCAGTCTCCCAAATGCTGGGTTACAGGCACCTGCCACCAACTCAGCTCAAATGCATACTTCTCTAGCACTGTGGATTCCATACCCCACCCAGTTTCAAGAATCACATACATCTAATGTATATTCTAAGAGCTGATGTCAAAAATTTATCTTGTACATGGGTTCATGTATTTTGTTCAAAGAATCCTCACTATATACACTGACCCTTGTTACCATTCTGTCTTTAGTGCTCAGTTCCTTTTCATCTGAGAATAGTATATCACTCTTGTCAACAGCTTTGCCTGGCACTGAACTCAACCTCCACTTCTAGCCCAGAAATGATTCTGGCCATAGTTCAGAATTGAACATGTGTCTTAAGTTGGGTCACTCAATGTAAATAACCTCCAAATTAGACAGAGACAGAAGTAAGCCAACAACAAACAACTACTTCCTTCAGGGTTGCTTTATTGCTAATTATCCCTAAAAAACAAGTGGAACCAAGCAGCAGATGCCCAAACTCCCCATTCTGAATCTTTAGCGCCAAGCAGGGGTCTGAAAGTCATTGAGGGGAGCGGGAGCTGTGTGGTCTTTAGGCCTCAGTCTTTTTTATGGTTTTCAATCATTAAACAATGCTCTCTTCTGAAAGAAAGGATAAATATAGAACTAAAACACTAGAGTAATATGATTTGGTACATAGGTAGCTGTTAAGATCTTAAGATGTATTACAATTTTAAAACACTTTAAAAAATCTGAATTCTAATACAGTGTTTTAAAATAACAATATTTTTATTTTATAAGTGTTCTCTCTCCAAGTAAGTCAGAACCTAAATCTCTCAATCATGATCTCATACCCAGAGATTTACAAATGACCTGAACTTTTCATTTAGCATGTCTTTCAAGATGCAACCATATTGTAGAATGAAACACTATTTCACTAATTTTTGTAGCCATACATTATTCCAATGTACACATGTAGCCATATTTTATGTATTAGTCAATTGACAGGGATTCACTTTTTTTTTTTTAAAGATTAATTATTGTTATACAGTGTTCTGTCTGCACATACCCATGCCCACCAGAAGAGGGCAGTAGATCTCATTATAGATGGTTGTGAGCCAACATATGGTTTCGAGGAATTGAACTCAGGACCTCTGGAAGCGCAGCCAGTGCTCCTAACCTCTGAGCTCCCGTATTAGTTAATTGACATTGAGTTGGTTTTACTTTCCTCAATATCACAAATAAGGCTATTTCATTATGGATATTTATAGACATATTTAAAATATATGTTGACAAAAACATGTATTTTAATTTTTACTTAGGAATATATAATTCTTTAGTCATAAGGGAACTCACATTCAATCATCTAAATGTTTAACTAGTCAAGGTACTGGCAGACTTGACTATGCTGGATATGCTGATGGCAAAGGTTGTGTCTAACTTGTCTACCTGATTTTTAAGTGTTTTCCCTGAGAAGGAATGGTCATCAGCACAAAGGAGAAAGTTTATTTCTAAGACAAAAAGGACAGGGCCTTTATTATAAAGCTTCTATTAGTCTTCTAAGGTTACAGTAACAAAGTATGGCAAAGCACAGAAATGTAATATCCATAGTTCTTGAATCCAAAAGCAAGATGGTGGCAGGTTGGTTCTTTTCAAGGGCTCTGGATGATCTGTTTCAGGCCTCTCTGCTTGGTTTACCAACAGCTGTTTTCATGTTCATATGATGTTTTCCTGAGCAAACACTTGCCTCTAAATTTCCTTTTTGGAGTCATCAGTTATACTCGACTGGTAACTTAAAATACTCTACTAAAACCTCATCATAACTAACTAACGACTATTTACAAATAAGGCTACATCTGGAGGTAGTGAGAGTTGGACTGTCAACATACCAGTTTTAGATAATTCAATATGCAAGTGTAATAAACAATGTAATTTAAAAATGGTGATGGTGTAAAAATATACCTTTAAAAAGGCTTTTTTTTTTTTTTTTTTGCTGGGCAGCGGTGGCGCACGCCCTTAATCCCAGCACTTGGGAGGCAGAGGCAGGTGGATTTCTGTGAGTTCAAGGCCAACCTGGGCTACAGAGTGAGTTCCAAGACAGGCACCAAAGCTACACAAAGAAATCCTGTCTTGAAAAAACAAAAAAACGAAACAAAACAAAAACCGCCTTTTTACATGCCAAGTTCTTTGGTATTGCCATGAATATTTTCAAGGTGTAAGAAAATGGAGGAGCTCATAAAGTATTCCAGTTCACAAAAACCAAAAGATTAGTCAAAGTCATCTTTATATTTCATCTGCTTTCATCTTTTTGGTCCACACCATCTTTTGTCATTTGTATTTTTTTTTTTTTTTTTTTGGTTTTTCGAGACAGGGTTTCTCTGTGTAGCTTTGCGCCTTCCCTGGAACTCACTTGGTAGCCCAGGCTGGCCTTGAACTCACAGAGATCCGCATGGCTCTGCCTCCCGAGTGCTGGGATTAAAGGCGTGCGCCACCACGGTCTGGCCCATTTGTATTTTAATAACTGTTAATTTTTCCATAAAAATACAAAACCTCTTCATACAGAATTGTTAAAGATAAAATCTTAAGGATTAGAAATGAATGGTAAGATTTTAAAAAACACTGAACTTATCCTATGTAGACTAAAACACTCATAAAATGGCTGACACAGCTATCAGAATTTTAATGAGTATTCTGAAAATGTTTACTACTTTTAAGCTCAATTATGACCAAGTAATAACTTTGAGAAATTAAAACTGGTAATGTTTATAGAGCTTCTTTAAAGCTTCTTTAAAATGTCATCTATTAAGATAATTCTATGTGAAATTGCAAGTCTCAGACTGACCCATTGAGAAATGATGGAAAACTATAATTTATTGAATACAAGTAGTTTTGTATGTCTAATAGTCCTTTGAAGCAGCGGTGGTGGTGCATGCGCCTTTAATCCCATCACTAGGGAGGCAGAGCCAGGCTCGAGCTCTGTGAGTCAAGGCTAGCCTGGTCTACAGAGAGAGATCCAGGACAGGCACCAAAGCTACACAGAGAAACCCTGTCTTAAAAAAAAAAAAAAAAAAAAAAAAAAGGGAAAAGAAAAGAAATAGTCCATTGAAAACACACTGAAGTTAAACACTATCTGGTTACATTTATGATAAATTGTTTCAACTGCTGCTAAGTAAAGATACCAGTAATCTTCATTTAATGGCTCCTTCATTAAGTATTTAATGCTTAGGCTTCTAGACATATGGCTAGCACATTTTAACATGCTTAATAAGAAAAAATGTAATTTTATCTTAATATTGAATTTCAACAAAGCTGATTAAAAACAATAAACAAAATTACAATAAACATAACAGAAATCCAATTTAAAAATAAACAAAATACATAATTACAAATTGAGCATAAAAGTACTGGACTTTAATTTCCTTAAGGAAAATATACAAATAGTCAACAGTCACATAAAAGGATGCTAAACATCACTAAGTATAAAGAAAATATAAATTAAAATAACAAAAAGATGCCAATGTATATCTACTAGGATATGTACTACTAAAAATCCAGAATATAAATTACAGTAGTGAGGATATCCAGAACACTGGAATCTTTGTGGATGCTGGGGATAATGTCAAATGGTATAACCACTATGTAAATTAGTATATTAGTTCCTCTAAATCTGTTGCTGTGAGAAAACATTTGACCAAAAGTAATTCAGGACAGGAAATGGTTTGCTTGGCTTTCATTTCCAAGTGGTCACAGTCCATAACTGGGGGAAGTCAGGACAGGAACTCAAACAAGGACTATGGAGGAAAGTTGCTTGCTGGCTTGCTCACAGACTAGCACTTAGCTAGTTTTCCTCTGTAGCCTTACCCCAACTGCCTAGCTTAGGCTGCCAAGAGTGGGCTGGGTCTTCCTTCACTGATTAATAATCGTAAGACAGTCTCCCATAGATATGCCCACAAGGCCAATCTGATATAGACAATTCCTCAATTGAGGCTTTCCTCTTAGATGGAGGCTAGGCTATTAAGCTGACACAGTCTTACTTTTTAATTTTTAAAAAGAAATTTAAATACTATTTTCCAATATCAAGTCATATCTCTACCAAGAACATTATGAGGACACTTTCTTCCATATCCTCACTAACTTGTGTCTAGGAGGTCTGAACTGATATTTCAGTTTAGTGAAGTCTTTTTAAAAGATTTATTTTTATTTTATATATATGAGTGTTTCATCTGCATGTATGTATGTATGTATGTGCACTATGGTGTTATTTTATTTGTGCTGAAATGTGATTTTATTTGTATGTTAATAAAGTTGCCTGGGGGTCAGAGCTAATAGCAAGCCATTTAGCAGAAGTCTGGAAGTGGTAGCACACGCCCTTAATCCCGATCACATGACAGGCATATGTTTTCATGATCACTGTTGCAAGATATGAAAACAACCTAAGTGTCTATCAGTAATGGATAAGAAATTGCAATAGACAACTAGCTTTTCATATCTAAGAATACACATCTATAACCTCAACTGAGGACCAAATAAAATCCAAGACAATTCTGAAAAGCAAAGTGTGTATCTCTCAGGCATCTGTCATGTATATATGCACATACAATGGTGGCCACCAAGCAGTTCAGAGAGCCTTAGTCATTCATTCTGTAGGACTCACAGAAACACCGTTTTCTTTTGTGAGCTATCCACATGATATCAAGTGAGAATTTGGACGGTTCTGAACATATAGACAAACTGTTTCCTGGTCACGATTCTCTAAACAGTATAGTATAACAAGCACATACACAGTATTTGCACTATGATAGGCATCATAAGTGATATAGAGATGATGTAAAGTATATGGGTGGATGTGTATAATGTATATACAAACATAAGGGGCTTTAGGACAGCTGTGGATCTGGGTGTAGAGGGTGCTTTTGGAACCAATCTCCAACACATGCTGAAGGACAAAGATACACACAAACATAAAAAGAAATCTTCTTTATCGCTTAAGAAAGAAATCCTGTCATTTGTAATATGAATGTAACCTAAAGGGTATTACCCTAAGGGAAATAAGCCAAACACAGAAGAAAAAAAAAAAAAACCACAGGAAAAACCTGCACAGTCATGATTATGTCTAAGCTACAAAAATCAAATTCATAAAAAGTAACAGAATGGTGATTACAGAAGGCAAAGAGGCCAAAAGTCAGGGAGATGGGAAGACACCTGCCTAAGATTATAAAATTTCAGCTGCACAAATACGATGATGTTCTAGATGACTAATATACAGCATGATGATATAGTTAATATACTAAGCTAATATACTGAACCATAAAAAAGTAACTGTGAAGAGATCGACATATGAACCCAGCTAGCAGTCAATTTGCAACATATATCAAGGTATACTTTTCTACAACTTAAATACTTACAAGTGTTATATAAAAATGGTTATATAATGGTTACAATGGTAAATTTCATTTCTTGTGTTTTACTACATTAAAAAATAAAATCTTTCCAACCACTCACAGTATCAAGATGCTCTTTTAGTTTTAGGGCTGTATACATTATGTGCATATGTGTCTACTCACCTACCCACCAACCCTAACCCATATAGTAAGCAGAACAGCTCAGGTTAATTCTATATTAGTACTGTATTACAAGATACTGGACTAGTTTATATGAGAAAGGAATGATCTATATATAAAACACACTCACAGAAGAGTTGGAACTAATCTTTATTCAAGGCTAGGATTAATACGAAGGACAATAGGGTTCTCCATCTCTTTTGTCTTCTTGCTACCACACATAACATTTTCTTATCAGAAATCTCCAAAGAAGATTGAGATGGTACAATGTGAAGGATGCTGAAGCTTTAGAGATGGCTCAGTGGCAGAGGACTCAAGTCCCAGTATCCACATGGTGGCTCACAACCATCTGTGACTCCAGTTCCAGAGCATCCGATACTGAATGCCTTCTGTCCTCTATAGACACCAGGCATACAGGAAAACACCAAACACATAAAATAACTTTTTTTTGGTTGTGAGCCTAGCGTTTAACGGCTGAATCATCTCTCCAGCCTTTAATCCCAGCACTTGGGAGGCAAAGGCAGGTAGATCTCTGTGAGTTCGAGGCCAGCCTGGGCTACCAAGTGAGTTCCAGGAAAGGTGCAATGCTACACAGAGAAATCCTGTCTCAAAATACAAAACAAACAAACAAAAAAACCAACTTTATTTTTTAAAGGTGCTTCCTCCTTTTATCTCCTCGAGGGAAAGCAAGCTTTCTTCCATTTAAAAACTTGTTTTTAGAAAGAAAAAGTAAGTAAATTAAAGATGAGAACAATAGATAAATGGAAATGGGATCACAAATGCAGTCCTGTGGGCAAGCATTTTCTACTGTCCATCACTCTACATGTGGTCAGGAATTGACAAATTCTAGGGAAAGCTGGGAAGTAAGTTTGAAAAAGAGAGGCATATATTCACCTGAAATTGGGGAGCAACACCTTCTTCCAATAGGTACTTAGACAGTTATTTAAAAACACTCATGGCTAAGTATTACTGGTATCCCAGAAGAAACACAGTAAGGGGACCATGAAAGAGTTTTAAGTTAAGGTCAAGGCACTGGATTCAGTCAACTATGAAGAGAAAAATGAGGCAAATCTCTTATTTGGATACATTCTTATTAAGGAAAATTTTATGTGTAGCTTAACAGAGAAACTTTTTTTTCCTTACCCTTAACAATTATTCACTTTTCAGCCTCTGGCTAAGATCAAGTGTAGTATCCTTAGTAGTAAGGCTGTCACTTTCCCCACACCTGAATCTAAAACCGGGCAGTGTTAACCAGTGAACTCAAAACAAACTCTAACTGGGCAGAAACATGAGTTTTTCAAGTATCACTGACAGTCTACTGCAGTCACCCTAAGGACCTTTTCAGGTTTGAATCCCTAAGAAACAGTGGGAATACTGACAGGGCTAAGTCACCCCACTCAATAAGAAACAGACAGAGGTGGAGTTCAGTCAGTGCTACAATCTTGGAGATCTTAACAGTTTCTCTCTATCTGCCTAACAAAGATGTCACTCCAAGGAAACTAGTCAAAGCATTAGGTGGTAAGAAACGAAGTCCATGATCTTCTAGGTCACAGGCCTCAAGCTAGTTAGTACTAGACAGAACCCATGTCTGGGTGCTATTGTTAAGTTCCCAAATTAAGACAGCAATTAGGTCAGCAATTACCTGTAGAGCAAGTATGTGGCCAGTATCATCCTAGCTGCAAAGTGGTAACTCAATCACACGTGGGTGCTCTACTACACCTGCCTCAAAACAGGAAGCAAGCTTCAGTATACACATATCAATGGAGTATGCTTTGATGTGGCTCACTGCAGGTAACAAAGCTGTAAACCCAGAGACTTTAGCTAGCATCAGAATCAGTAAACTAGTGTAACTAACTATGTCGTCCAAAACAACCCAATCCAACTCCAAAACAGTTCCAAAGAGACAGAGACAACTTGCTTGCTCAGCGATGACTTGAAGAAGCCCCACAGCATCCCTATCCAATAGGGTGCAGTCAGTGTGATCTCATGGGACCACAGAGTACAGCTACCAGTACACTTTAACCCCAGAACACAGAACAACCTACCAGACACCACCAAGGTCTTCCTGCCTAGTGATGATACTAGGTGGTGGTGGCCCATGCAGAATCTCAGGCAAAATAGTACAAATCTGCCACCAATAAAGAAAACCAGGAAGAGATGGCTATTTCCTTAAACAAGTCACCTGCAAAATAAAGAAAATAATCCCTATCAAAATTCTAATGCTGGCCAGGCAAGGTGGCACACACCTATAATTCCAGCAATTGTGTGGTCAAGGCAGAAAGATCATGAATTCAAGGCCAGCCTAGAGTACATAGTGGGACACTGTCTCAAAAGTCCTCAATATACACTCAAAAACCTATGAACGAAAAAAATAAAACTATATGGATTGCCTTTTCTGATTTTAAAGCCATATGGGGGTGGTAACAATCTACTATGCTCTTTAAATTTTAAAATAAAGGCTGAAGAAATAAGGAGACAGTATAATGCTGGCATATTGCATTCTTGGAGGGCCAGTATCACTGATTTTTCCAGACTTGATTGCCCAGGATGCATTTTGCCTGAAGTTGTAGTGTTTTCTAAATTAAGACAGATTTTAACTCTAAATACAGTACTGATAATCTCTTTCTTAGAAAGCTACTAAGCTTACAAAGTCAAGAGGTTAGATAAAACTAAGAAAATTAGGGTGGTGATAGACTGAATAAAAAAAAATAACATTTTAAAAACCCAACTTCCTGATCACTACAACTACAGTTATAGAAGGATAATGATTCAGAGCATAGAGTTAGAGGTGATATCAAGTGTTTCAAGAGAAACGAAGGCCTAGAAACACTGTGATATCTATTACTATCACTTTATTCCAAATACCATCATAGAAAGTATGCCATTTAGGAATAGAAAATCCTCTACAGTCATGTCCTCACCTCACTTTCCATTCATTACTTCTCATTCATCCTGAACTGCAGCCACACTAGAGCACTCAACTTCCATGCCACGTGACTGTTATCTGGACCCCTTTCCAGCCATACTCCCCATCTCTTCTCTAGGCTCTGGCTCAAAGCACTGTTTCTTCTACCAATCTTTCTGTTTCATGATCTCCTGTCTGTCTCACAATACCCCCAATCCTCCAGTCTAGCCACCATTTGCTTTTTGAGCATTTACTATTTCATGTGTCAATTTGACATGTACTTATTTACTAACATTCTCTCACTTAAAGATGTATGCATTAGCCAGGTGGCAGTCACACACGCCTTTAATCCCAGCACTCTGGGAGGCAGAGCCAGGCAGATCTCTGTGAGTTCGAGGCCAGCCTGGTCTACAGAGCGAGATCCAGGAGAGGAACAAAAACTACACCCTGTCTCGAAAAACCAAAAAAAAAAAAAAGTATGCATTAAAAGACACTAGCCACTAGCACAGAAGTTAGGTAGCCGAGTACGTCCTCCATAAAAATGGACAAATCTTGAAAATAACACAATGTAAAATATCATCCTCTGGACAAATGGTGACTTTTCTCAGATTAACAGCTGGGTCAGTCAGACTTTCTATCACTGTAACAAACATCTAAGAAAAACAACTTGAAGGAAGAAAGATTTATTTTGGCTCAGGGTTTCAGAGGCTTCAGCCTGGGGTCAGCTGGCTCTATTTCTAGGCCTGTGTGGTGAGGCAGAGCATGATGGAGGAAGACAAAGTTCTTACCTCACTGCAACTGGGAAAGAGAGGTGAACAGGTAAAGGAAAGATACATACACCCTCAGTGACCAACTTCCTCCAACCAAGTCCTTCCTTTTTTTTTTTTTTTTTACCATCTCCTAATAATGCCATCATATTATAAATTCATCAAGACATCAATCCCCTTTTAGCTCAGAGCTCTCAGGGTCCAACCACTCTGCAAAAACCAAACAGCTGACAACCAAACCCATCATTATGAACATTTCATATTCACATCACAACATTCTGCCCGTTCCCCAAAGGCTCACCTCCATCTCATAATGCAAAATGTAGTCAATCTAGTTGCAAGAGTCCCTAAAGTCTTAACACTTCCAGCATTCCTCAAAAGCCCCAAGCCTCTTCTGGCTCAGGTAAACTGTTGGCTGTAAGCCTATATGAAATTATAAAATAAGTTATATACTCCCAAGACAAAATGGAATAGAGTAAACATTCCTATTTCAAAACGGAGGAATGAGGGCACAGAAAGGATGGAACCAAAGTAAGAACAAATCCCCACAAGACAAACATTATACCCAACAGTCTGGGGGCCTGTGCACATGGTAGAGGGAGGTAAGGCCCAGAAGTTGTGGGCAGCACTGCCTCTACGGTTTTCTAGATGTGGTCAATATGGTATCTTTTGTGGGGTGGCTCTGCTCATGTCCTATGGTTTTCCTCAGCAATCGTTTGACTTCCTGGCAGCTCTTAAGTTCCTGGGCTCCTTACTGTATTTTTTGGATTTGTCCACAGTCTCCTGCATTGCCTTCTCAGGGACTGCCTTGAAGGAGTCTTGACTCTATGGTACCTGTCCACTAAAACTGTCATTTGAGATGTGGGTGGAGGCTTCCACGACACATTATTTTGTATCGTGTATGCCTGCAAAATCAGCATCATTTGGATAATGCTAATGTCTGATGTGAATTCGAGTAGTCCTCAAGCCCCCTTGGACCAGTGTAGCAAATCCTCTGTCTATATGACTGAACACCAATAAATACATGGGTGGCATTGTGCCAGCAGATAGCCCTGGAACTCTCTCCTTGGAGCAGTCTTTTAAATGAGTTAAAATCTTTACTTCCTTGCTTGCCATGAGTGGGGTATGGCCAATTTCTAAGATGTTTTCAATGAAAATTTTCTATTGTATCAATGTCAAATACTTGGCTTTCCTCCCTCCCCCACTCCCTGACTCCCACCCTTCGATTTTTCAAGACAGGGTTTCTCTGTGTAGCCCTGGCTGTTCGGGAACCCACTCTGTAGATCAGGCTGACCTCAAACTCAGAGATCTACCTGTCTCTGCTTCCCAAGTACTGGGATTAAAGAAAGGTGTGTGCTACCACCTCCTAGTTTACTTAGCTTCTTTTAATGGCTCTAATGTCTCTAACAACTATGCTCTCCTTGTCCACAACTTTAACCACACCTCTTTCCTAGTCAAACTCCCAAGTTTTCCAAATCGCACTGCTCTGCTTTTGTTTCTAAATTCAGACTGTAAGTAATGGTTAAAAGCAGCCAACACTAACCATACAGTGGCCTAAATGTTAGGCTACTCTCAATTTTCCTCACTGCATTTTCTGTCATGTTTAAACTCAGTTTCACACAAAGGTTAGGGGCACAAAGGAAATGCAGACAAGACATGAATGCTCTCTTGTCCAATTTCTAATAGAAGTCTTATTCTCATCTTAAACCTCATGAGAAGTCTTCACTCTTCACATTCATATCCACATTCTCATCTTCTGAACCCCCATCAGAATCACTCACTCAGCTTTTCGAGCCTCCACCAACACTGTCCCCAAGACCTCTGAACATATTGTCAGTTATTGATTGCAACAATCTCACTTCTTTAAAACTGATTTTCTGTTGTTAGTTAACTGTTGTGCTGCTGAGATAAATACCCAAGAAAACAACCTGAAAGAGATTTAGTTTGGCTCACGGTTTCCTAAGTTTTAGTCCATCTTTGTGGGGAGGGCATGGCAGAAGACAGCACATCATGGAAGGAAGAAAAGGAGAGTCAATGGGATGAATACACCTGTCTGTGAGCTGCTTCCTTCTTTCCCTTTTATTCCACCTGAGTACATAGCCGACTAGTCAGTGTCACCCACATTCAGTAATGGTCTTCCCCTCTTAATCCTTTTTGGAAATGTCTGCACAGTCATAATCACAAGTATGACTTACTAATACTAGGCATGTCTTAACCAAGTTGACAACCAGTATTAACATAGGAAATATTTTATCTCTCTATCTAGATCCTACATGCACAGGAGACAAACTATAATCTACATCTTGACCATGCTATCTATTAGAAGAAATCTTTTCAGGGGCTAGAATGGTGGATCAAGGCTTAAGAGCACAGGTTGCTCTTCCTGGGTTTAATTAAACACACAACCATCTGTAACTCTAGCTCTAGGGTCCAGGGGATCCAACAAGTGGTGCATAGACATATAAGCAGGTGAAACACTTATGCATATAAAATAAAATTTAAAAATTATTTCTGGGGCCGGAGAGATGAATCAGTGGTTAAGAGCACTGGCTGCTTTTTCCAAGGATCCAGATTCAATTCCCAGCACCCACATGGCAGTTCACACCTGTTTATAACTCTAGTTCCAGGGCTTCTGACACCCTCATACAGACACACATGCAGGCAAAACACCAATGAACAGAAAATAAAAATTATATATTAAAAAATATTTTCAGCTGGGAGGTGGTGGTGCACACCTTTAATCCCAGCACTAAGGAAGTAAGGCAGGTGGAACTCTGAGTTTGAGGCCAGCCTGGTCTACAAAGCAATTTCCAGGACAGCCAGGACTACACAAAGAAACCCTGTCTTGAAAAACAAAACAAGCCGGGCGTGGTGGCGCACGCCTTTAATCCCAGCACTCGGGAGGCAGAGCCAGGCGGATCTCTGTGAGTTCGAGGCCAGCTTGGGCTACCAAGTGAGCTCCAGGAAAGGCGCAAAGCTACACAGAGAAACCCTGTCTCGAAAAACCCAAAAAAAAAAAAACCCAAAAAATTTTCAAAGTATACATTTTGGATTCATATAGTTTATTGCATGCTAATTAAACCTTAAAAGTTGGTAACAGATTTCTCATTGGTCTAAAGAGTTTTTGGATAAAATATACTGTGTAAGTAATTATACTGAAGACAGTATATAGATTAGTATTATGGCCTAAGAAGAGCTGTTTGAATTCCTAGCTAATGCATAATCACAAACCAGTAACAATTCTGAGACACAGATAGTCATTTAAGTATGTGCCATTGTTTCTAAAAGGTAATCATTCAAATAAGAAAGTGTGAATGGCACAAAACAAATCTTTCCACAATAATCAGTGCATCAACAATTTTTAGTGCATTTATACTAAGTCAAAGTATTCTCTCTCAACAATAGTTATACAATTACAATAAAAAGAAAAAAGAAAGAAAACAAACAAACATACATCTGAAAACCCAGACAGGCAGATACCTCTATGCAAGTACAGCCATCTTAAAAAGTGCTGGGCTTGTCAGGTGGTGGTGGCACATGTCTTTAATCCCAGCCCTTGTTAGGCAGAGACAGGTTGACTTCTATGAGTTCAAGGCCAGCCTGGTCTACACAGTGAGTTCCAGGACAGCCAGGGCTACAGACAGAAACCCTGTCTCAAGAAAAAAAGAAAAGTGCTGGGCTTACAAATGACCCATGTCTAAGTATTACAAAACTCTACTGACTTCCATATAAAAAACAGTGATACCATTCTATATTCATTCTCTGATGGCTCAGAATCTAAAATTGCATCTTCTACCTATCTTCTGTTCCCCATTGATTCTTATTTCTTGCATATATATGAGGAACATCCTCTACACTCATGACTAGATGGAAAACATTGCTGAGCTCAGCTTTGCTCATGTCTTCTTACATGGCACCAAACCAAGATCACTATACTTTGCAAAAAATATTCTACTTTCTTCTACATATCACACATGCCCAGGTGGCGGCGGTGGCGGTGGCGGCGGCGAGCAGCAGCAGCAGCAGCAGCAGCAGCAGCAGCAGGCAGCAGCGCCGCACGCCTTTAATCCCAGCACTCGGGAGCCAGAGGCAGGAGGATCTCTGTGAGTTCGAGGCCAGCCTGGTCTACAAAGTGAGTTCCAGGAAAGGTGAAAAACTACACAGAGAAACCCTGTCTTGAAAAACCAAAAAGAAAAAAAGAAAAAAAAGAAATGTACTTCCTAAGAAGAACTATGCAATTCTGTTTTAGCTTTTGATATGTTCACACCCAGGCTGTAATTATATATGGAATACACATTCAAAATCCTGAGGAAACAGGTAAGAGTTATATAGACAACATCTAGATATCAAAGTCTACATAAAATCAACAATGGCCAATAAGCATATACAAAGCTATTGGACATCTTTACCCTGTAGACAAATATAAATCAAAATAAGAAGATACCACTATACATCTACTAGCACAATTAGCATGATTATATTTAAAATAAGACAGATAACAAGAAATTGATGAATGCTGCAACATGAGTGAACCCTGAAAACACACCAAGTGAAAGGTGTCCACATATTGTGCAATGCTATGTACATATGATAACTAGAACAGACAAATGTGAGACAGAAGGATTCCTGCTTATGCCAGGCTAAGCTGAAATGGTGTGTGTGTGTGTGTGTGTGTGTGTGTGTGTGTGTGTGTGTGTGTGTGTATGTGTGAACCTCTGATGAGTACAGGGTTTCTATCTGGAACAATGAAGAGGCTACAGTTGGATTGTGGCTATAGTTATATAACCTATGAATATACTAAACCCGGTGAGTTGTATACTTCAAATTCATGACTCTTACACTATGTGAATTATTCCCCAAAGTTGTTTAAAACAAGAAAATCTATACTGGCCAATCTCAATATATTTAATGTTGCATTATACGCAAACTCTTTTAACTTGCTGTGTAACCCTGGCTCACCTGGTACTCACTATACAGCCTTGGTTGGCCTTGAAATTTCCATCAATCTTCCTGTTTCATAAGAAACATTATGAAAAGGGAATCAAGTACTGTACTTCATTTCATAATGAAATCTAGTGAGTTTCTTCCAGTTTGGATGTACTTCAGTTCACAAAGACTCTCAAACATGAAAATTATCTAGATAACCAAGAAAAGTATTCATGGAAGGGATGCGAAGCACTGGTTACAATAAACCAGTTATTAAAATGTTCTATTTCAGCCAGGTACAATGGCATGACCCTGTAGTGTGTATGTGTGTGGGAGGGGTGGGTAACAAGGATTGCTTGCACTCAGAAGCTTAAGATCAGCCTGGACAACAGAGTGGACCTTTTCTCACAGAGTGGAAAAAGAACAAAAACAAAGCTGGGGACCTAGCTCAGTGGCAGAGTACTTGCCACCATACACACTACTCTGGGTTTGATCTCCAGCACTACCAAAAACAAGTAAAATCAAAACATCAAAAAAAAAGCCTTACTTCTTTAAACTTAAGCTTTTTACACTTTCATATTTTTATTTATTTATTTATTTAGGTTTCTGCAGACAGGGTTTCTCTGTGTAACAGCCCTGGCTGTCTTAGAAATCCCTTTGGAGACCAGGCTGGCCTCAAACTCAGAGATCCACCTGCCTCTGCATCTTGAGTACTGGATTAAAGGTGTGGGCCATCACACCAGGCTTCAATTCTTTTTAAATAGCAACATCCAGTTCACAACTTTTAAGAAACTATTTTTAAAGTCATTACAGTTACCTCAATAAGAAGGGCCAAGTAATAAACTATTGGTGGTTTTGGTGGTTTTTGAGACAGGCTCTTGCTATGCAGACCCAGACTGGCCTCCAACTTGGAATCCTTTTACTTCAGCCACCTGAGTCTTGGAATTAATTATAGGCACATCTCCATGCCCAGTTGATCTAGTTTTTAAGTGCCCAAATCTCTACCAATGTCCTTCAAAACCATCTTTTAACAACCATACCATCTAGAACCAGCATTTGGGGCTTGATTAAGTACCTAGCACCAAGTAACCAGACTGACTTTCTCACTCTGTTCGAGTTATGATTGGTTGACTTACAGTGTGAAGATTTTGCACTAGCTCATTAATATAAAAGACACAGGCACACTTTCATAACTGTTGCAGTGTACACACTCCTTTTTCATGTATGTGTGCTCACCCCTCCCCTTTGTGACAATACTGTCCTGTTATGTAGCCAGGCTTGCCTGAAATTCTAGATCCCCAGGTGACAAAGTGCTAGGATCACAGTGCTGGCATTAAAGATAGTGACATACCCCTGGTTAGGCTTTCTTAGTTCACAATGCTGAAATCTCTTCTATTGGGATTTGTAAATGTGCACAGATAAAACCTCTTTACTTAATAGCCTGAAATTATTTCTCAGTTATAGCATGGACATGTTATGCTAACTTTGCTATTTTGTAATTACCAGAACTGAACAGCTCAGATTCATTTATAATCTTGTTGGGTTTTTTGTGTTGATGGTGGTAGTTAATTGGTTTTTTGAGACAGGGTTTCTCTGTGTATCCCTGGCTGTCCTGGAACTTACTTTGTAGACTAGGTTGGCCTTGCACTCACTTAGATCTGTCTGCCTCTGCCTCCAGAGTACTGGGACTAAAGCTGTGTGCTACCATGCCTGGTTTATAATCAGTTATTAATACTAACAAATGAGCTGTCATTTTCTTATAAAATAAGCATTTATCTTCAATGTAATACTGAATGAAAATCTAAAGCTTAGTGAATCAAATAATAAAACCCATTTTCAAATCAGGTTAGGAATTGTTTTTGGCATGCCACTCAAATTAAAAAAGCAACAGAATCAGAAAGACACATTTCCTTGAACTCAATGAGCAAACATGTTCACCTCAAACCTCACAGTGTAACAGACAAAATCACAATTACACATGACTTGGCTAAGTATGAAACTGCTATGTTCAAATGCAAAATAATGTGGTTTAATGCCTACTCCAAAATACCTGTAATATCCTAATTGATTATCAAATCAAAGGTGAATGAATTTTGAAGCTGTCCCTTGCCCTTTTTGTATCATTCTCAAAAGAAACAAACCACCATTTAACAACAACAGCAAAACAAGATTGTAGTATACTGAATACAGTGACTCTTTAAATTAGGTACATGAAAAATCTACTCTACACTTAAATGGCCCTAAATAGCTGTGCTTTTGGAGTATTCTAAGTGCTTTTCATAGTTTCATTTCCTACTTTGATTTGTCTTTTCCTGTTGCTAGTGTTCCTGCAACAAACAGCCTTTCATATTTCTAATTTTTGTTTCTGACCTTGCAAGAGGAAAACTTAACTTACCTGCCTAGTGAATCTCTTCAACCTAGTGCCATGATATTGGCTAGAAAAACATTTAACGATAGCAGCGAATATTACTTTGCAGCACAACAGGTTCATTCTTAAAACTAAATATTGGGTAAATCAGAAATTACCTCAGCTACCTAGCTATAAAAGAACTTTAAAGTTTGCATGATATGCCAGCCATTTATTCACTAGTAAGGTAAGTTTTTTTTTTCTCTCTGCCTTAAGTAATCTAAATGATAAAATGTATAGACAATGGGAGCAGTTTTGAAGAATATTAATATTTAGCTGTATGCAATTGGTACTTCTAAGAACAGTGTTTACAAAGTCTGGAATAATAAAACATGAAGTTTGGGTCAGTGAGATGGCTCAGCAGATAAAGGTGCTTGCTGCCAAGCCTGTTAACCAGAGTTTTATCCCTAGGACCACTAGGATGGAAAGAGAATCAACTTCTGAAAGTAGTCCTCTGACCTCCATGCTTGCACCACAGGAAGTACCACACCCATATAAACAACAAAAATGTAAAACAACATCAAACAAACCATAAAATACCTTTGGAGTTTAATTTTGAAATATTAACTAGTAACCTTGCCTCCACTATATTCTAGGGTAAAGAAAAGCACAGACTAATTCCTGAAATGACTTATACTTGGTAAGCTTACCAATAAAAATCATGCAATAAACTAAACAAAACATATGAAGAAATCTTAACAGATGGCATGTGTTTAAAAACAGATATGTTGCCTGTAAAATGATGAGAACATATATATATTTAACTTTTAAATACTTACAGGTTCACAGGAAATTGAAAAAATAGTATAGTAAAGTCTAAAATGTACCATTCATTTAGTTTCCCCTAATACCATTATAGGAATATCTTTTACTATCAAAGCTAAGATGTTGCTTCTTATTTAGTTTAAAATCTTACTCAGTTGAGGCCAGCCTGGTCCACATGGTGAATGTCAGGCCAGCCAAGGGCTACATAGTGAAATCCTGTTTCAAAACCACAACTCCAAACCAAAATAACAAAACAAAACCACACTCAAGACTTTACTTATCTGAGAATGTAGTGATGTGCAATTTTATTAAATGTATAGGTTTATGTAACCAACAACCACCACAATCAAGATATAGAGCTGTTTCATCACCACACACATCCCCATCATCATCATCATCATCATCATCGCCATCCTAATTTTCTCATTTCAAGAATGTTACATGAACCAAACCATATGGTATGTAGCCTTTAAGATTTTTTTTTTAAAGTTATATTTTTCTTTGGGATATATCCAAGATGTTGCTGTACCAATAGCTTGCCCCCTTTATCTATATGTAGTATTCCATGCTTAGGTGCTATGGATACATCAGTTTACTCAGTGAGGGAAGGGCATTGGGATTATTTCCAGAAAACAACCACCACCCAATTACTTCTTTTAAACAACAATTCTATAATATATAAGTTCATTTTTTAGGATAAAAAGGGGTGGTGGTGGCTAACACTCATTTAAGCTATTTCTCCCAGAAAGCTATATATGCAGAAAATTGTAATTTTACATTAAAACTATTCATTTTATTCTTTATATTCTAGATCACCCCTTAGTATGATGACCACCGTATCAAGAAGAACCTGCAGTTGATTAAACGTCTACCTCAAATTGCAAGGTGACACCTGAGTGCAGTTATGGAGCCCCTTTCATGTAGAAGACAGGTAGTAGAGCTAACTGCACAACCAGTCTACAAAGGCAGCTTCGATCTGTCACTCAGTAAACCAGCACTGGCGGAAGTCAAATGGCAGAACTTTCCTTGCATCAGACATCAGACAGTTGCCTCTCAAGGTCAGGAATACAAACAATTCCTCGATTTTAATTTCTTTTGGAAGGCAATGACAACAAGTTGTGGATGACATAAGTGAAGAAGACCAAGAGCTACCCTTTTAGAATGCTAAATGATCTAGTATTTGCAGAGTAAGAGGCTCAAAATGTACAATTTGTTTAGAGAAGTGAGCTTATGGTCAAAATTAAGAGTCACGGCGGCTGGAGAGATGGCCCAGTAGATTAGGAGAACTGGCTGCTCTTTCAGAGAAACTAGGTTCAATTCCCAGCACCACATGGCAGCTCACAACAGTCTATAACTCAAGTTCTAGATGATCTGATACCCTCCTCTGACCTCTGAGGGCACCAGCATACAAGAGGTGCACAGACATACATGCAGACAAAACATCCATACACCTAAATTAGCAATAAATAATTTTTTAAAAGTCACAAACCTAACAACTAACAAAGCAAAGAACAAAGTAAAATGTAAGGGAATGTTAAATTTAACAAATATGAAGACTAACAACAGGTAAGCAGAAAAAAACCTGGAAAAATCAAACTGCTGGGAAATTCAGGCAGAAAACTAGCTTTGAGCCATGATTTAGTATCTTATTTCATTTGTCCATCGGTGACTAATTAAACTACATTTTGAAGATTACACATATTCATATGTGAGCTAACATCAGATACAAGCACATTTGTTTAATGTGTCCCTTATATGAGGACCAAAGTTAATTTGATAGAAATTTTATTTTTGTTATTTGATGCATGGTACATGTCTGTATTACTAACAAAGATTACAGTGAGCCCCAAGGATTAAGTGAAAGGCAATTCAATATATTTTTTTAAGTTTATCCTGGGAAAAACTGACACATTTCTTTTTCTTTCATCTGCCATGTCAATTTAGTTACCTAGAGCTGTAAATACATTATTCTTCTTCCTCTAGGCAAGAGTGACTATAGAAACAGAGCATTGGTTCTGTGGTTTGTAACAAGAGCAATCTAAAAATTTCATTCCCACTTGTAACCACACCTCTATAACATATGAATGCTGGACATTTTTACAATAGTTCACTAGTGTTAATAAGGAAGTTTTCTATTCAAGTAGGAACAGTGTATTACAGACCCATTAGTCTTTAGCATGATTTATGTAACACTTAAAAAAATTTATCAACTCTTACTACACATCCTTACTTTTGAGAATTAAAACTTAATATTAACCCAAATGGCTATAACTGGATTTTTCCAGAGACTCAGTTTCCCTGTGTAGCCCTGGCTGTCCTAGAACATGATCTGTAGACCAGGCTGGCCTCTAACTCTGAGATCCATTTGCCTCTGCCTCTTGAGTGCTGGGATTAAAGGTCTGTGATACCACCACCCAGCTATAACTGGATACTTTAAAACACCAATTTAAAAGAGTGTTTCTTCTGTTACTTGGTAAATCCCTTAGAGAAGCAACCAAGTGCCATCTGACTGTTGAGATGCTGTCAACCTTGGCTACTATTGTCAGCAACACTTCAGGATATAACTGTTTGCATGCTCATCTTAAATGACCTCAACTGTACAAACTCCAAGGACAGACACCTTTATGTGTGAAAACCCACTATATTTTCAAAAACGTTTGGGAATGAAAAGAACATGTTATTTCAAAGAAAAGAAACACTCAAAGACTGCCAACAATGGGTTACAACTAAAGAGCAAGGATTTAGCTTATTGGTAGAATACTCGCTAGCATATGTGAAGTTGGAGGTTCAATCACTGACAAAAACAACAAAAACCCCAAAACCAAACCAACACACTTCAAGAGCACACAAAGCAACAGTCTGGTATGGTCACATCAATTCAAATAACTTGTTCAATCTTAACTTTGTATCAAAGAATCACTTGCCTTCTCTGGTAGCACAATGACTAAGATAGCAACTGTAAACTAGTTCTTGAAACATATTGACTAAGTCAGATGATCTTACAATACTTAACTATCACAAAACACAATAAATTGTTATTATGGGTAATGTATTTGAAATACATTCCAAATACAGAAATTCTACACATAAGGAAAAAAAAAAATCTTGCAAAAATTCTCTTAGGTACCCAATGACCAATTTCTCATGCTGTTTCTGCTTTAAAAAAAAAAAAAAAAAAAAAAAAAAAAAAAAAAAAAAAAAAAAAAAAAGACTAGAGGCCAGCAAGATGTCTTAGTGCAAAAGGGCACTGACTGGGCCTTCAAATCTGACTGCTTGAGTTCAGTCCCCGAGACCAACATGACATAAGGAAAGAAATGATTTCTGCAAATTGTACCACTGTCCTCTAACCTCCCAAAATGTGCTATGGCACTTGTGTGCCCCCACCTTACTTAAATGTAATAAAACAAAAATGGCTATTTTAGGCGACTGTGTATATTAACACTACTACTACAATACTCAACAGCAGAACAGATTTTGAGGCTGCAATAATACCCTGGGCACATGAACAACAAATTCATTCTCTAAATATGAAAATAAATGAGAAAACAAAAATTAAATTTAATGTAACAAAATATATACGTATGAGATACAATCACAGTAGCTTTACATACTCTCTCTCTAGGCCTCACAACTCCATAGATTAAGCATTACCCTTTCCCATTATACAGGTAAGGAAACCTCACGGAGGCTCATGAAAGGATCCCAAAACTAGTAAAAGAATGCAGTCCCCTGTATTTTCATCAATCCTTCCCTGCAAAGAATTCATGATACCTAAAAATATAATTACATAAATTACCAATTAATTACCAAGTTTGGGGGAATATTCTAGGCAACATATGCTATAAGAACTTCATGGAATAGCTAAGGGAACTTATCTCCCAAAGCCACACTTAAAATAACAATAACAACACATAACCAGATTCCTTCTTGATCCAAATTAATGGATCTATTTCACTTTGGTATCTACTTGCATTATTTTGAGAATATGGCAGGTTCCTAAGTTACTATAGACTTCTCCTACCCTAAATAGTCTATCAGTCAAAGAACAGACTTTTTTTTTTTAAAGAACAAATGTTTACTCTAGAAACTAGTAAGTCTTAGAAATGAGGTGATCTGTAGCCATGGCTTTTACAGATTACTGGATCCATTAAAGTCATATTCTCCTAGGCCAAAAAGCAGAGTGGAACTTGAAAAGATAGGCACACTATCAAAACCTGATGCAATTACAAGAAAACTCCCTAAAATATAAAGAAGAAAAATTTTGGGAATGACGTTTGTTCAGTTAAATGTGTAGCTACATGAACCTTACCGATCAAGTATTGCAAAAAGGGTCTTCCAGGGCCGGGCGGTGGTGGAGCACGCCTTTAATCCCAGCACTCGGGAGGCAGAGGCAGGCGATCTCTGTGAGTTCGAGGCCAGCCTGGTCTACAGAGTGAGTTCCAGGAAAGGCGCAAAGCTACACAGAGAAACCCTACCTCGAAAAACCAAAAAAAAAAAAGAAAAAGAAAAAAAAAAAGGAGTTTCTTTAGCTGGGTGGTGCTCTGGCTCGACTTTAATCCCAGCACTTGGGGGGCAGAGGCAGGGGGATCTCTGTGAGTTCATGGCCAGCCTGGTCTACAGAGAGTTCCAGGACAACTAGGACTACACAGAGAGACCCTGTCTCCAACACCTACCACCACCACAAAAGGTGGGTGGTGGGATTTTTTAAACTCACCCAGGCAAACTATAACCTTAGTGTTGAGGTATATGTGCTTGTGCGTATTCATTCATGCTGGAAGTTCTTTTTTTCTCCTTCAGGAATTCAACATTTTCATTTAGTAAGCCATACTGTTTTGGAAGATACCTCTTCACCTCTAGCTAGTTTAGGATTTAGGAGACTTGCTATCTCTGGACCCAATTCAGAGGGGTCACAACAGCCAGACCCAATTTGTTTATCTATAAAAGCAAGTTCAAACAACAGTGACACTATCTTGCACGTAATAACCACCAAAAAAGAAAAAAGAAAAGAAAAAAAAAAAACTTCCAACACACGGGGGTGGAAACGGGGGGAGGGGAGTGAACAACATAACGTCCCTGTAAAACCATCAGCGACCAAGGCTCTGACAGTCATTCAACTTTCTTGCTAATTTCTCCACTATGTTTTTTTTCTGGCAGCATAGGCACGACATGCTGTTTCCTTTTCGGTGTGTGTGTGTGACAATTCCCCGAAGCGGGGGCTAGCAGCCATGGGCATCTGCGCCGGGCCCCGGAAAACCAGTTCCGTGAACGGCCCCAGCTCCAGCCCGGCCTGGCTGTGGCTGCTTCTCCCCTCGGTCCTCCCCGGATCTCCAGGGCTCCCGAGAGCAGCCGCTGCATCAGGGACGCTCGGGGAACCTGTCCCCAGTTCCCCCGCTAGGCCTCAAGGGGTTGGCGCTGCACATGGCCCCCGGCGAGGCGGCGGGCACAGCGCGGTGGAAGCGGCGGGCGGGCTCGCCTCGGAACCCCAGGGCCCCCGGAGGGCTGGCGGGGAGGGACGCTGTCTCCTCAGCGCGTCCCTCCCCGGCTGCCTCACTCTCCCGCTCCGTTAGGGCTACCGGTCGGCGAGCGGGGGAGGGGAGCGAGCGCGTTATTCCCGGGACGCCGCGGGGGAGGGGACGGCATCGCTTACCCGCGTTACTGAGGAGAAGGAGCAGGAGGAGGCGGCGTGAGCGCGGCGCGGCGGGGCGACGGCGGGGCCGGCTGGTTGCAAGGAAGAGTCTCACGGAAGGGAATTAACCCCATCACCAGCCCGGACACCGGCTCCAGCGGCAGCCGCGGCGGCAGGATCCCGCCCCTTCCCACCACGCACTAGCCCCGCCTCTCCGTTCGCGTTGACGGGTAGCCGGCTCCCTCATAGGCTACATGAACACTGAGTGACACAGACCTGATCCAATCAGAGGTTGAAGAACCCCTCTCGCTCCGCCCTATTATCACTGCGGGGCCGCGGGAGAACGGGGCTAAATCTATCTCCACCCCCAAAAGAGAAAGAACCAATCCCTGACAAGCAATCGTCCTTGAAGGACGCAAAAGACGACCAATGATGGGGCTAGGAGGACAGCCATTTTGCCCACTTGTGAAAGAACCACCTTTTCCCACGAGTAGGACCCTGAGGCAGTCGAGTTCCGGGAGGTTTTAATCACTGGAGATATGGAAGACAACTATATTCCTTCAGGGAATATTTGTAGCGCTTCTAAGGATGAAAGGGGGATTTTGTCCTTCATGTGGGAGATGTGGGGAAGGCTCTAAGGATGTGGCTCCTCCCCTTAGCGGTAACGGGTTCCAAGCGGAACACCTGGTCTCTTCAGTCTTAGTAGTGGAGGGCAGGACTACTGAGTACTTTGGCTAATGGAACTACAGTTCCCAAGATGCTTTGCGACCCCTGTAACATTTTCCTCCACTTGCTTCCTGTTGCATCTCATGGGAATTGTAGTTCTTGAGAGGTTACCATGCGCCCTTCTTGTCCAGATGGGTAGGGGGAAAGTTTTGAGTAATTTGGATTTATGAACGAGGTCCCAAGGTTCTAGTCAGGTCTTCTCGCATCACTTAAGGAGGATCAAAAATATAAAAGAAGGGTAGGGAGTTTTCTTGGGATACCACAGGGTTTTAGAGTGCTGGTATTTGAACTCTCCCACTGTCAGGTCATGCCAACGTCACTTCCGCTTAGGTGCGGACACTTGCAAAAAGCTTGGCGGGAGTTGGAGATTCTGAAGCTAGGGCACCAGTTTTGGCGGTCTGGGAGTTCTGTGTAGGTAGGGCAAGAGATGGCAAATTGAATATACTTTAATTGCGTTTTAAGAAAAGAGTGGGTAAGAGTCGGGCTTGGTGGCTCATGCCTGTCACAGCAGGAAGCCGAAAGATCGCCGCGATTTCTCAGCCTGCGCTACAGAGTGAGTTTTAGAACAGTGGGAACTACAGTATTGACCTTGTCTAAAATACACAGAGACAGACAGAGAGAGAGACACACACACAGAGAGACAGAGAGAGAGAAATGTGAAACGGCATGGGTGTAATTCTCGAACCCTTAATGTAATTTCCTATCCTGCTTTTATTTCTGCGGACCCAAGGTTTCGTATCAGATCCGCTCACGAGTAGATTGCACCTCTTTTGAGTTTGTAGAGGACACTTTAATTTGTTTTTATCCACTGTACGGGAAGTAGCGTGGGTTTGTAGACTGGAAGGACTTGGAAGTCCTGAGCTAATTCCTCCTATTTATACAAACACTCTCCAGAGGTTGCCTTTAAAGGAAGAAAGCTCAGGGTTGTTAGTCTAATGGAATGATCCTGTTGCCATTCTCTCTTTGAGTAACCCGTCTATCATATTAAGTGGCAACCAGGTGACACTTGTAATACTCCAGTGACAAAAAGACATCATCAAAAAAGGCTTCAGAATTCACAATCTAGTAAACTTATCAAATGAGGCATTGATTGATTGATCACCTCAAGCCTGATGCCCCTCAAAGTCTCTTCCATACTTTTTATGGAAACTTTGTCTTACAACTTTTCTTGTAAATATTTATTCAACATTTACACTAGTAGTGAGTATACCACATTTAAAGAGTTCAACAGTGCCCAGAAAGGTAATTTTCTTTAAAGGAGTGAGGAAGAGAAAGATGAAACTAAACTAATGTTACTTGGTCTTTTAATATCTCCCTAAATCCAGCATCTTCATAGTCATGTTTTGTGTGTTGATTTGGTTTCCTCTTTGCTTTTTACTTTTAGATTTAAAAACTATGATTGTCTATTTCCGTTATTTTTATTGAAGTATTATCAAGTCTGTGTCCAGTACTAATAAAGAGTTGTTTATACACCACGTGGATGAAAACACCTAACTAGTGCAATTCTAGATGCAGAAATAATCTGTAACTGGCCGAGAGCCAAAGCAGTCTTACTTTCTCTTTCTTAAGGAAAAAAAAATTGTCTTTGCTTTTTAATGAAATACTTTTGCATGGGAGGGTGCTTGTGTGTGAGCTAATGAACTCCTCACCTCCTGTACAATATACATATTAAGCAGAAGGCACCACTGAGCTGCATCATTCCCATCGTGGACTTAGAATTTCCAGTGATGTTTAGCATTATGATCCCTAAATACTTAGTTTGGTTTTTTGGTGTTTTTTTTTTTTTTCATAAACTCTTCCAGAGTTAATCAAGTCAATAAGTAGTAATAGTAACAATCATATTACTAAGTGTTTTATCTGAGCCAAAAATCAGTTAAGTGTATTTACATATTTCCTGTGCCACATTTGTGGTTTATTTTCTTGTTGTTGTTTGGGTTTTTTTTGTTTGGTTTGGTTTTTTTTTTTTTTTTTTTTTTTTTTAGTTTAGTTTTTTTTGTTTGTTTGTTTTGTTTTGTTTTTGGTTTTGAGACAGGATTTTTCTCTTTGTAACAGTCCTGGCTGTCCTAGAACTCACTTTGTAGATCAGACTGGCCTTGAAATCACAGAGATCCTCCTGCCTCTGCCTCCAGAGTGCTGGGATTAAAGGTGTGTGACACCAAAGCCCAGTTCTGAGTTTTATTTTTGAGTGCTGGAGACAGACGGCCTTGCATTTGCTAGGTATGTACTCTATCATTCATTGTTTTACATCCTCAGCCTTGATATTGTTTAATAATTGAAGAAATTAGGCCGGGCGGTGGTGGCGCACGCCTTTAATCCCAGCACTCAGGAGGCAGAGCCAGGCGGATCTCTGTGAGTTCGAGGCCAGCCTGGGCTACCAAGTGAGCTCCAGGAAAGGTGCAAAGCTACGCAGAGAAACCCTGTCTCGAAAAACCAAAAAAAAAAAAAAAAAAAAAAAAAAAGAAATTGGGGGTCAGTAAGTGCAATAAGACTTTAAAGTCGGTCTCTGTAGAAATGGCTCAGCAGTTAAGAGCACTTGACTACTCTTCCGGAGGTCCTGAGTTCAATTCCCAGCAACCACATGGTTGCTCACAACCATCTGTTATGGGATCAGATTCCTTCTTCTGGCGTGCATGAAGACAGTGTGCTCATATGCATAAAATACAAGAATAAATAATCTTTAAAAAAAAAAAAAGACTTTAAAGTCTGACCCCTTAGGCAGGACAGCTTGAAGCTGAGATAAATATCCAGGTCTGTTTGATTTTTCAGCCCTAAACCATTGTTTCTCAAATGTTTATGAATTATAGAGTTCTGCCTTCCTGTGTCACCAGAGTGCTGGGATAAAAGGTCAAAGGCATCACCACCCTGCCCAGCAGAAAGACACTGTTTTTGTTTTGTTTTATTTTTTAAAGATTTATTTATTTTACATGTATGAGTGCATGTATGTATGTACACCACTTACATGTATGTACACTTATACTTAGCTTACCTGTAAGAAGGCATTGGATCTCCTGAAACTGAAGTTCCAGATGATTGTGAGCAGCTGTGTAGGTGCTGGGAATCCAACCTGGGTCCTCTGCAAAAGTTGCCAATTTTCTTAACCACTGACCCATCATGTCTCCAGCATCTCAAGAAAGACCTGCTTTAATGGAATGCCACTGCTTTATTTAAAGTTCAATGGGTTGACTGTGACAATATCACTGTCACTTTTTATAGCTGCCTGTATTCCAGGGTGTCGCTCAAATGTAATCTATTTCTTCCTAATGGCTATTTACAGTTTCCAGTTAGTAAATTTTTTTGTTACCACAGTGAAAGCATATAACAAAATCTACCATCTTAAGCGTTCTTACATGTGGACATTACAGTGTATTAACCATTTGTATCTCGTTATACAATACAGCTGTAAAATGTTTCTGTCTTACACAACTAAAACTCTGCTTTCGGTCTTCCCTGACCCCTTGCTTTCTGTTTCTAAGAGCTTATCTTAAAATACCTCATATAAAGTTATACATTTCGTGACTAGCTCATTGAACTTAATGTCTCCAGGGTCAGTCATGTAGGATGTGGTAGGATTTCCTTTGCAGGGCTGAATCCTTGGTACTTACAGGCCACACTTGGTAAAGGAGTTCATCCGTTGGTAGGCATTTAGGTTGGTTTCCCCTCTTGGCTTTGGTGGTCAGTGCTGCAGCTAACTAACGTGGAAGTGCAAATTCTTTGTATATGTGTGTGCACAGCTAAACTGCAGATCTGCGTGGAGACCAGAGCTTGGCCTGTGGTAGTCGGTTCTCTCTTACCACGTGGAGCTCGAGATCGAACTCCAGGCCGTTGGGCTCAGCAGCAGGAATTTTACCTCCTGAGCCGTCTCGCCTGCCCAGCGTTTTGAAAGTAGGTTCCGCTGCAGAGCCTCTGTGATTCCTGAATTGTTCTCCAGAAGAAAGATTTCCACTTTCTTTACTATAGGACTCTTTGAGAGAACCTGCTTCCCAGTTCCGTGTGGGTTTGTGTATGTGTGGTATGCAGCTGCAGCCCCTCGGGTGGGTGCATGTGGAGACTAGACTTTCACTCTGGGGTGTCTTCCCCAATCTCTACTCCACCATGCTTTCTGAGACACTGTCTCTCACCAGAAGCTTCCCCTATCAGTTCGACTGGCTGGCTTGGGAGCCTCCAGGACCCTATTGTCTTTGAGGCACCCCACCCTAATTTTAGATGGGCTCTGGGAGTCTGAATTCAGGTCCTCCAATTTGTGCAGAAAACATGTTACCCACTGAGCCATGTGCTGAGCGTGCGCCCCCCCCCCCCCCCCCCCCCCCGTTCCCATCTCTTTTCTCTGTCTAGTCTGATTGGAAAGGGGTGACTCATTAATGCAGTTTGTATCTCTTTGAACTCACTGAGGCTGAATATGCTTTATATGTATGCTGCCCGGTGATGGCTAGTTTCTTTTAAATAGACTGTTGCTATAAAGGCCTAGCATCATAATTTTAAGGAAATACTTCAGTTTATTTCGGTTTGTCACATGCTTGGGGAAGCTTTACTCACATTTAAAATTTTCTTTTTAACTTTAAATGCTGTTTTTCCCAAAATGAATTTAAATTACTTTAGTTTTCAAATCTGTTGTCTTTTCTTTTATAGTGTCTATCTCCTCTCCAGTACACACGCAAAAATGTATTGTTAAATTTTTTTCCATATTTTATAGTTACTTATATTGTTCTTTGGTGTAAAGTACAAAATTGGGATCATTTGGTGAGGTGCTGGGGATTTAACACTGAGCTTCTGCTTTCTTTCACTGAACTAGCTTTTCATCCTGTTTCATTTTTCTGATGATCTCAAGTAGCTCAGGATGACCTTGAACTCTGTATGTAGCTGAGGCTGACCTTGAACTCCTGATCCTTCTGCCTCCACTTCCCTAGTACTGGCATTACAGGCACATGCTAGGCACTCCTTAAATATTGTCAGTTATCTGGAAGCAGTGTTGTAGAATGGACAAGTTCAGACTTTTACATCAGACCAGCATAAGTCCTGGACTCAGAACCAGTCAGTTCTAAGACTTGTGTGAATTGTTTATTAGCTCAGAATCTCAGTTTTATCATGCAGATAACAATAGTTTGTGGGCCAGTGAAATGGCACAGTGGATAAGGGCACTTCCTGCCAAGGCTGAGGACCTGGCTTTCGTCCCCAGAATTTACATGGTGGAAAGACTCCCCAAAATTCTCTGATCTCTACATGGGTGCACGGTCCTCTCAAGGACGGGGACGGACACACACACACACACACCATGGGATAAATAAATGTAAAAAAAATGCTTTGTAAGTTGCTTTGAGAATTTAGGAGCTGTTATAAATTTTTTTAGCATAGTGCCTCCATGGAAGAGAATATCCAATAAGTGGAAGTTGGTGTGGCGTTGATGGTATGTTAGTGAGTATAACTGAGTATAGCTGCCTTCCAATAAATGGGAGTTCTTCTGTCATTCTTCGGAAAACAGTTGCCTATGGAATGAAAGGTGTCTTTGCTTTTAAAGTAATTGATATTTGATATGGCAGCTTAAGAAACCTTGTGATAAGCGAGTCAGAAAATATTATGTAATGTTATATTTATTGTAATCAATATACTATTTTATAATATTAAATTTTGCCAATTAAACATTTCAATTTATTAAATTTAGGCTTTAGTTTACTGATGACCTATAAATATAGTTATATCAGGGCCGGAGGATAGCTTAGCTGTTAAGAGCACTGGCTCAACTCTCAATCACTTTGCAAAATATACTAATTTATTTATTATAATTTGAATTTAGTATATACTTTCTGTATTACGGTGACTTCTACATGGAAGCATTCATAGCACTGTTCTAGTCCCTTAATTCCTACCTTGCTGTGCACGAGTTGCACACTAGCACTGTGCATGCTTATGGCCACAATTTAGATCTTCTTAGCCCTAGCTCCTGTCCTGCCTCTGGACCCAGCATGGTCCTCCTGACCTTTGAAACTTTATTTATTTTTATTGATTGATTTGGTTTTTGTTGTTTTTGTTTTTCAAGGGTTTTCTATATTAGCCCTACTGTTCTGGAACTCACTCTGTAGACCAGGCTGGCCTCAAACTCAGAGATCCACCTGCCTCTGCCTCCCAAGTGCTGGGATTAAAGGCGTGCACACTACCACACCCAGGCTGTCCTTTGAAAGTTTAAAGACAAGTAATAGTGAGTGCTTAGTGCCAGGCACTTCTGGGTGTTTAACATTAGTAAACAAAACAAAGAAATCTGGAGTTGCTGGAGTCACCTACTTCAGAGGCTGATGAAGCAGGAGGATCACAAGTTCAAGGTCAGCCTGGCTGACTTAGACCTTGTATTGAAATAAATGTAAACGACTGGAGATACAGTTCAGGGGCAGAGTGCCTGTTTAGCATGCACAAGGAAGGCCCTAGGTTCAATCCTCATTACAAAAAAAAGCAAAAACCCCAATAAAACCCTGCCTTCATGAAGCTATGTCCTCGTTAAGAGAAATAGAATAAAGAACAAAAGATGTAAATTGTATAGTACTTTGTAAGCTGATAGGGGCTATCAAGGAGAAAAAAAAGTGAGGAAGGGTAGAGCTGTGAGGAATTAGAATTTAAATAGAGTGGCTAAGTTACTTATTGGTAGAATGGCCATTTAGAAGAGTGTGAAGGACACAAGGAAGGTGCTCCTGCAGGCATCTGGGGTAGACTGATATTCAGATGAGCTAGTGCAGTGTTCTCAGACCTGAAAGTACAAGAACATTAGCATGATAAAAGTAGGGGAGTGATGGAGAGGTAACTGGGGTCGGGTGGGGGAGATGGAAAGATGGCTTAAGAGATTGAAAGGCAGTAGTGAGACAGGTCTGAGTAAAGGCCAGAGTACCTCACTGTCTGTTGTATTGCAAAAAGGATCAAGGAAAAGGTAGACATGGGCAATACCAGGTAAATTTCCCTAGAAATTCTGACTAGAGACAGTGGTGGTTCAGATCAGGCCAGTAGATTGTAAATGAATAGAAATGGTGAGATTCTGGGTATAATTAGAATGTAGAGTCAACAGGAGTTGCTGATAGAGAGCTCTGCAGTTTGAGACAGAATGGAGTGCAAGTCCCTGGACGGATGCAATGAATGCAACAAAGATTGGGGAAGAGAGTTAAGAATTCTGTTTTTGGGATGTAGAGATGTCTAGCGAGATATGTGAATCTGAAGTTTAGGAGAGTTCCTCACATGTAAATGTGGAAGTCGTTGTCTGAGAAATAATATTTAAAACCGTGAGTAACACTCAAGAACAAAGGAAGCTACTAGGAACTGAGCCCTGGTCCATCTGCCTTGCAGGTAGACCAGGAGTGAAGTTTAGACTTGAAAGAATTAACCAGTGAGCTGGGATGAGAACTGTGAGAGGTCTGTGTTCTAGAGTCTAGTGACAATATGAAATGAGGAGGGGTGGTTCATTGGAAGGAGCAGGAAGGTACAGACTCATGCTTCTTCCTGTTAGTTTTATGTGGCGCTGTTTTATTTATCAAGTGCCTCTGTTTACCATGTGAGGAAAACCACGAGGTAGGACAAACCCACTGTGAGAGTTTATTAAGAGAGGAGTGCTTAGGACTATGGAAATGGTTGGGGGGGAGGGGAGAGTCTGTGGCCCGCTCTTTATGGATCCTCCCCACTTGCACGTATGGGCTCACATAGCAATGCCACGCATGCGCATAGATAATGTGATCACGCTGCTGGCAAATTACGTGACCATGCAGCGCATGCATGGTAGGACGCAAGGCCTTGGGATGACTAATCATTTGCCAGCACATGCGCAGTCATGTAGCAACACTTCCCCCATGTCAGACCTTCCCAAACCAGGGTTTTTGTGTATGCTGTACTTCTTCCAATAACCCTTTTTGACTCCTGCTTTGGTTAGTAAATTTATTATTCAGGCTTCAATTTTAATATATGTATATTAACATATGCATATAATATATTAAAATTCTTCTAAACCCCCAAATCTTAAAAAAAAAAAAAAATCCCTGTTCTATGCCAGCTTAATAACAAGTACCTGCCTATAGGAGATTTTTCCAAGAGCATCTGTATTTATATGATGTAGCCAGAGTCCAGCACGGGGTCTACTGTGTGTGTACACTGAGACTCATATTTCTGAGTGCACAGCACCATGGAATTCAAGAGGTTGGGTGTTAAGCATTTTTAACTGTGGCTGTCTTTAAGGCAAATATTCTATTAAAAACAGGAATTTTTACGGTAGTTTAACCACAAAGGATTACCACCCTGGCGTATTTCCAGTGATGAATAGAGGAAAGATCTACACCTTCGTCTCACGTCTTCCTTATTTTAGCTATGTGGTCTGAGAATTTTGCCTTTCTGGATTGTATCACTCTAGACTTTCAGTGTTCACTGGCACATCATTTTCCCCACACCCTCTTTTTGAGACAAGTTTACAGCATGTATCCCCTAGCTGGCCTGGAACTCACTGTATAGACCAGGCTGGCCTGGAACTCTGTGTAGACCAGGCTGGCCCCCTGAGTGATGGCACCACCATGCCCAGTCCAAATGTTAACTGTTTAAGAGAATTATTTAAAAGTGAGTTCTACTAAATCTTTCTTTCCCCAAGTTTTCCTAGACAGTAACTGTTGTTTTGATTGTTTTATGTGTTGGGGCATACACAAAACTCAGAAAACTGTAGTCCATTCTTTCCTTTTTTACATGGGACCTGGGAATCAAACTCATGTCCTCAGACTTGTGGGTCAAACACTTTTACCGTTTGCCCAAAGAATTTGTAAATCACTTAAGACGTGCATTCTTTTCTTTCTTTCTTTCTTTTTTTTTTTTTTTTAAAGAAATTATCTGAGCTGGAATTTAAGCTCTGTCATGGAGTACTTTATAGTATTTGCAAGCCCTGGGTTTAGTCCACAGCACTGTAACAAACATCAAGAAAAGATTCAAAAGGCTATAATGTTACTAGTTTTGTAAAAATCCAGTTGAGGGCTGGCAAGATGGCTCAGAGGTTAAGAGCACTGACTGATCTTCCAGAGGTCCTGGGTTCAATTCCCAGCAACCACATGGTGGCTCACAGCCATCTGTAGTGAGATCTGGTGCCCTCTCCTGGTGTTCTGCACTGTATACATAATAAATAAATCTTAAAAAAAAATATCCAGTTGATGCATGATTTTTTCAGTGTTGTATTTATTTGCTTGAAATGGGTATGGCTATATTATGTTTCAAAATGAAATAGAGGACTGTTCTTGGACAGTGAATTATTCTGTCACTTCTGGACTCAGTGCCGTGAGTTTTCTTGGTAGCTCACTCAGGGAACGTGGTTTAGCTAGTCTGTGTGTAGCCAGTATCCCGGAGCTGGGTGTAAGTGACTTACTGTCGTGCATGTGGGATTCTGCAGTGTGGTGACTAATGTCCCCCAACCTTTGTGTGTCATGTTCCTCCTTTTTCAGGCTCAGCATGCCTGCAGCTGGTGACAAAAAGAAGGCCCCCACGCCTCAGAGTTCTCCTTTAACAAGCGAACCATATACACAGCTGGATTTTTTACCTGACAAGCTCAGAGAAAAGCTGCTCCCATTCCAAAAAGATGGCATCATTTTTGCCCTCAGAAGAGATGGCAGGTAAAGAACTTTGATAAGTCATGCTAAAAATTATTGAGGAAAAAAAAAGTGCTAAAAAGCCAAGTTCTGTTTAATCCTTTCTTTTCAAATATCGCAAAGCTTTCTATAACTAGAGTGATTTAATGAAATAGACTTTATCCATAAGCTTTAATTTACTTATACTTGAGGTGGAAAGACATTGAACAATGCTGCGTTTTAACTGCATTTGATATATTTTTGCTTGCTGTACATATGTGCCAAATTCTACTTGTTGAGGTCAGGTCAGTTTGCCATAATTACCATGTGAGTGCTGGGGGTCAAACTCAGGTCTTCTGGTACCTGTTTTTATGGTTTGGTTTTGTTCTGTTCTGTTTTTTGAGCTAAGGTCTCTCTACATAGCCCTTGCTGTCCTTCCTGGAACTCACTCTGTAGACCAAGCTGGCCTCAAGAACTTAGAGATCCACCTGCCTCTGCCTCCCAAGTGCTGTGATGAAAGGCATGAAAGGCGTGTGCCACCATGCCCAGCTTCAGTCAGGTATCTTAAGTCTCTGAGTTACTAGGTACTCTCAAGATTTCATATTGACAGCTTTCTTGAATATATTACTATTCATTACACACACACACACACACACACACACACACACACACACACCTCTATCACACTTTATTCTTTTCTTCAGTTTAAAATAGCAACCTCTTGGTGTTTATGTTATGTCTACATCATTGATTGATTGATTGATTGATTTAGTTGTTATTGTTTTTGTACTTCTTTTCAAAGGTCACTGTATTGGCTATCCCTTGCCTTGTTGCTGTGACAGATACCTGAGGAAAGCCAAATGAGGAGAAGTTTCTTTGGGTTCCCGGTTTAGAAAGAACGGTCCCTGCTGCTGGGGCGAGCATGAGAGGGAGGGGTAGCTGTGGTTCGGTGAAGAGGGGAGGGGGGCTCACGGACAGCCTTACTCTCACCCCAGCAGCCTGCTTCCTCCAGCTGAACCGCCCCAGCCAGGCGAACTGCCTCAGCGAGGCTCGCCACCTCCCAGAGCCGCACCGCTCACTGGGGCCATTTCGTGTCTGGACTGTAGCAATTCATGTCATCTTCTCTGTCAGGTCAGGCCATCCCGGGGTTTTCTCTATTCTCAGGGATAGTGTGCCCTTCTTGATCCCGTAGTTCAAGTATCACGTGCTTTCTCCACCGTGTCTTATGAAACACGTTAAACATAAAACAGCATTGAATAAATGCTGAGTGGCCATCCGTAGTCCTCTCACCAATCCGTGATAACAAATTTCACTATCTATCCCTCTGTCCTCTCTTCACATCAATCCATCTTAGTTATTTTTAAATCGCCTCGCGGTAAACTACAGATATTTTTCTATACCCTAAATACTTAAGTGTGTGTATGGTTAACTATATAGTTCATATTTGTTTATTCTTTATTTTATTTTATTATTTATTTATAGTTTTTTGAGACTTTTCTGTATAGCCCTGGCTGTCCAGGACCTCGCTTTGTAGACCAGGCTGACATCGAACTCAGAGATCTGCCTGCCTCTGCCTTCTAAGTACTGGAGTTAAAGGCATACACCACCACCACCACCACCAGCTGACTTGTTTATCTTTTTTTACATCTATTTATTTTAGGTGTGATTACACCACCTATGCACTTGTGGAGGTCAGAGGACAGTTTTGGGGGAGTTGATTCTCTCTTTCCACCTTGGTGTAGGTCTCAGGGATTGGACTCAGACTGTCAGGCTTGGTGCCTTTATTTACTGAGCCACCTCACTAGCCCGATCTACGCTTTTTGGTGGTTTGTATTTTGCTTTTGACGTTGTTTTGAGGCAGGGTCTCACTGTGTTGCCCTGGCTGGCCTTGAATTTGCCGAGATCTACCTGCCTCTGCCCCTCTCTCTCAGCTGAGATTCAAGGCGTGCGCTCCCATGCCAGGCCCAGTTCTGCAGTAGGTGTGCTTTCCCTGTTCTAGGACTTCCTGTTAATGGGATGACGGTATGTGGAAGACTTCTTTCTAGAAGTTAATCTCTTTTAACGTAGTAGCAGTTCCTCTTGTGTGCATTTGTATTCATGGCTGTAAATGAAACCTAAGATTATTGGGCTCTTTCACCTTGTCCCTGTGTCTTCCCACTTTTTCCTAGCTAAACATCTCCTTTGGAGATTTACTTCGTTTTTAAGGGTGAGACCACTCTATATTCATAATGTCTGTGTTCAGGTTCCTGAAGATTTCAGTTGCAAATGCCATCCAAAACTGCCACTGGATGGCCTTAGCTTCTTTAGTTCGCCGTTGTTTCTTTGTGCTTGCCTGTGAAAGCTGGGTAAACAGAGCATGTGCTTCAGAGCCCACGGAGTGCTGAAGTCTGAGCCACTTACTCTCTGTGGTCTTGGGCATGCGTCTTTAACAGTTCATCCTTCCGCTTTATCGTAGAATAGTGCTCAACTGGTGCCTGTTCTCTTTTAGTGAGCTAATCTTAGTAATTTCCAAATACTTGCCCTTAGACTGTTCACTATTCTTAGGAAAATATAAATCTATGCAGGAAAATGGCAAAGTAAGAAGTGAGCTATTTACAACGCTAAATTTATTCATTTTGAGGCTGTGGTGACGTGTACCTATAATTCCGGCACTTAGGAGACAGGTGAATTAGCACCACAGACCCTTTCTCAAAACAAAAGAAAACTAAATAAAAAGTGGAGCTTACATTCATTTTGAAGGCATAGCATTTCTCCTTTCTTGTAATTCTTGTAATTAGAATTGTCCTTTTTTTTTGTTAGAATAGGTTGTGAGCAGCTAAAATTTTAAATTGTATTATTTAGCAAATGAATATGAACAGTGTCATGTTGGTTTCCCATTAACTTTTTGTTTATTGGACTTTGAAATATTTTTTTAAATAAATAAGGAAATAGAATCTGTTGGACAAAACAAGAGAGTTTGGGGTGAAGAACTATGCTATTGGTGGCTCACTTTCTTGTTTTCTTAAATACAAGAACATGTGTATGTTTAGAGGAACTTGGTGCATAAGCCAAGATGTTACTAGTATAAATATAGTGAGTGTATTAATTGTTGAGTGGTGAATTCTGGTGAATGTATTTTTTATTTGTGGCTCTTCTTTGCATTTGAAATTTTTTTTTAAGATTTATTTATTTATTTATTTATTATGTATACAGTGTTCTGCCTGCATGTATGCCTGCAGGCCAGAAGAGGGTGCCAGATCTCATTACAGATGGTTGTAAGCCACCATGTGGTTGCTGGGAATTGAACTCAGGACCTCTGGAAGATCAACCAGTGCCCTTAACCACTGAGCCATCTCTCCAGCCCCCTGATTTGATTTTTTTTTTTTCAATGAGTAATGTAAGTCACTCCACTTCTTGTTTGTGGCATTCTCCTGATTGGAAGGAGGTGTTTGTCTCTGGGTTTTTGCATTCTCAGAATAATTCATTCAGCATGCTTTCCTTTTTATTTATCCCATTTTGGATTTTTATACATAGAAAATCTGATTAGTGTTTGTTGATTCCAAGAGGGTCTCAGACAGTCCCTCTTCATATCCCTCCCATCTTCTCCTTTTTCTATAATTCCAGCCTTTCACTTGCAATTCTTTACTTTATCCTGTTTCTATTAATGTCTCTTACACTGTCTGTGTGCTAGATAATGGCTTTGTTTTTGTTTTTGTTTTGTTTTGAGAAAGGGTCTCTCTACATAGAGCTCTCTATTTAGATCAGGCTGGCCTCGAACTCACAGAAATTCACCTGCTTCTCCCTCCTGAGTGCTGGGATTAAGGCATGTGCAACCATTCCTGGTTAGATAGTGTCAACTTTTAGTTTTCTCTCACAGCTCTAATCTGCTCTCTTACTCAGTTTTTGAAAAGCAATTTTTCTTATTGATCTATAGTATATGTGTAGAAAGGTATACAAATTATGTAAATCTTGAAGAAATTTAGTGTAGCCATCTCCCAGATCAAAAAAAAGAGAACATGAACCCTGCATGATGGCATACATGGTAATCCCTGAATTCTGGAGGCTCAGGTATGAGAACTGTGACCTTCAGGCTGGCCTGGGATGTGTACTGAGACCATCTTTCAATAGAGACAACACAATAGCAAGTGCTGGGTGGTGGCATCGGCATACAACGACTTTAATCCCAGCACAGAGGCAGGTGGTCTCTTGAGTTCGAGGCCAGGCTGATCTACAGAGTGAGTTCTAGAACAGCCAGGGCTATTCTCAAAAACCCAACCAAACAAAACAAAGAACAAACAAGCCAATAATAGCAAGAAACTGTCCTCTTGCCTCCTAATTCCTACTCTCCCCTCCTCTTCAAAGGAGCACTGTCCTGACTTTTAACACCACAGATTGCTTTTCCTATTCATCTACAATGAGGTGTATCCAACTTTTTAAATTAAAACAGTAAAGACTGATTTATTTCATTTAATTTATGTATGTGAGTGTTTTACCCGCATGTAGGTGCACCACTTGTATGCCAGGTGCCCTCAGAGGTCAAAGAGCGTTTTCGATCTGCTGGGACTACACTCACATATGGTTTTAACCCACCACGGGAGTGCCAGGAACCAAACCTGCAGGCCTCTGCAAGAACAAGTGCTCGGAGCCACCCAGCTGTTTTTCTAGTGCCGATGTGTCCAGCTTTTTGATACCTTTTTGACATGATAACGTGTTATCTTAAAAGGTTGCACTTAAGAGGCATGCAGATAAGTAGCAATAACAATTTTTAAAAAGGTGACCCCTCCAAAAAATTGTTTAAGTTTTAAAGTAAGTTTCTGATTTTACATTTATCTACATTCATAGTTATCCTAGGGTGCATGTAGCCTATAGGCTGCAGGTTGGACACATGTGATAAATTTCTTTTGTGTCTGTGTCTCCCATTTCACAGCATTCTGATAATAAATCTGTATTCTTGCATGTGACTACAGTTTATAAATTCTCATCATATAAAATTCCATTGTATAACTACAGCAAAACGTTCACTTTTTTTGTGATGGTCATTGGGTTATTTCTGAGTTTCAAAGTCTTAACAGTAGTAATTCTTACACAAATACCTAGGTAAATATATTTACATTTTTTCTTATATTCACCTCCCAAGAAGAGTTATTGGATCATAAGAGATCATGTATTTTGCTTTACTAAATACCACTTGCATGGCTTGCTTGGACTATCATAAAAAAGTACCACCACTAATGCAGTTAACAGAAAAATGTATTGTCTCTCACTCTCTAGAGGTTAGCAGTTCAAAATCAAGGTTTTGGCCAAGTTGATGTTTTCTGAGGGCTGTGAAGAAAAGATCTATCATAACCTTTCCCATTTTTGAAACTTTATATTTATTTATTTGCTGTGTCTGTGTGGGTGTGCTCACTGGCACACACATGCAGGTCAAAAGACAACTTGGGGGAGTTGGTTCTCCCCTACCAGTGGGTCCTGGGGATCGAACTCAGACCATATGTTTTTATAATTTTATTTATTTATAGTTTTGGGTTTTTTTAAATTGTTGTTGTTGTTGTTGTTGTTGTTTTAACATATGAATGTTCTGTCTGCTTGTATGCCTACGTGCCAGAAGAGGGCATCAGATCCCATTATAGATGGTTGTGAGCCACCATGTGGGTGCTGGGAATTGAACCCAGGTCCTCTGGAAGAGCAGCCAGTGCTCTTAACCTCTGAGCCATCTCTCCAGCCCCCAGTAGTATTTTTATGGTTTGCATTTTTTGCACATCTTTTCTTTTTAGAAATCTGTGCCTGCTGCCCAGTAATGAAGAGGCTGCATGCCACCTGTCTTGGCTTAAGAATGGTTTTATTAATGAGAATAAGAACATGCATGCCACCTGTCTTGGCTTAAGAATGGTTTTATTAATGAGAATAAGAACATACTTATGTAAGGGGACCTAAATTGTACAGAAACAATATGGCACCTGCTATCTTATTATCTGGAGATCCAGAAAAATGGGTAACACTCTCCATTATGATTCCAAAGACCTGAGAACCAGGGAACTCGTGGCAGAAATCCTGCCTCTGAATCCTGGATAACCAGGAGCTCCCTTGTCCAAGGCAGGACATGATGGGAATCCCAGATTCAGTGGAAGGACAAGCTTTTGCCAGCAGTTTCTTTTAAAATATTTATGTTTTTACTTTTCACATCAATTAGATTTACAGTTCACTTGGAATAATTTTATTCCTGGTACAAAGTAAAGGTCACAATTATTTTTTCATTTCCTTTTGCATGTGCACATCCAGTTGCTCGTCCTCAATCTAATGAGAAGGCTGATTTAGCCCACTGGTATGTAGTGACATCACTGTCATAAATCAGGCTCCTCTTTCTAGGTGAGTGCTGCTGTCTGACAGAATGTTCTGCCAGAATGGAAAGGTTCTGTACAGAGACAAGCCAATCAATACCCATTTTAGCAACCTGTGGTTATTGGATTCGAAAAATATAGCTAATGCAAGTAAAGTGGGCATTTTAAATTTTGGCTAGCTTGAATTAATTTAAATTTAAATCTGAAGAGTCATAGGTATCATCTGGCTATGACGTGTTATAATGCAGTTGTACATTTATTCTATTTATCTGTTAGGTGCCTTTTTTAAAATTTATTTTTCATTTTGTGTGTGTGTGTGTGTGCGTTTGTGTGCGTGCGTGCGTGTGTGCACGCCTGTGCTCATGCCTGGAGGTGAGAGGAAAATATTGGATATCCTGCCTTATCATAGTCCTTTGAGAGACTGCCTCTCATTGAACCTGGAGCTAGACTGGGAGATAGTAAGTCCCAGCCATGCTCCTGCCTCTGTCCCCAACAGCTCTGACTGATAGACAGACAGACAGACAGACAGTCATTCTTGGTCTCTTACGTAGGTTCAGGGATCTGGACTCCGGTCCTCAGGCTTGTAGAGCACGTGCTCTTCTCCACTGAGCCCTCTCTTTAGGCCGCCACTTTTAGTTTTAATTATTTTATTTTTATTTATGTATATGCTTGCATGTCTGTGTGTATAACATGTATGTGTATGTGCCCAAGGTGGCCAGAAGAGAGTATCAGATTTCTTGGAGCTGGAGTTAAAACCAGTTGTTGGCTGTTTGTGGAGGGAACTCAGGTCCTCTGCAAGAGCAGGAAGTACTCCTAACTGCTGAGCTATCTCTCCAGACTTTGTTTTTAATCTTAATATTAATTTTATTTATTTTAATTATCAAGGAAGGCATATGTGCCATTACATGAGTGTAGAGGTCAGAGGACAACTTTATGGAATTGGTCCTTTCTTTCCATCTTTTTTGGTTTGTTTGTTTTTTGAGACAGGGTTTCTCTGTGTAGCTTTGCGCCTGTCCTGGAACTGGCTCTGCAGACCAGGCTGGCCTCGAACTCACAGAGATCGGCCTGCCTCTGCGTCCCGAGTGCTGGGATTAATCCTTCCACCTTTTTATACATAGGTTCCAGGGATTGAACTCAGGTCACTAAGTTTACATGGCCAATAGTTTTACCTGCCTGGCCTAGCCTCCAGTTTGGTACCTTTCCTCTTCCCAAGCAGTCCCCATTCTACTTTTTTGTTTGTTTGTTTTTCGAGACAGGGTTTCTCTGTGTAGCTTTGTGCCTTTCCTGGAACTCACTCTGTAGCCCAGGCTGGCTTCGAACTCACAGAGATCTGTCTGGCTCTGCCTCCCAAGTGCTGGGATTAAAGGCGTGCGCCATCACTGCCCTGCCTGCTTTTTATGTAGATTCTGTATGTGAAAGAAGTCATGTGATCTTTACTTTTTTCAGCTGTGCTTATTTTGCTTAGCATGGTAACCTCCAGTTCCATCATTTTCCTGCAAATGACATATTTTTGGTGTTTGTGATTTAAAACTGCATTATGCTTACAGACCACATTTCCTTTACCATTTCAGATGTTGCAAGGCACTTGGGCTGATTTTGTGACTTGGCTATTGTGAATAGAGTTTCTGTAAAATTGACTGTGCATTTATCTTTCCTTTCTGCTATCTTTGGCTCTTTCAGTTCTGTACCCAGATGTGGAAGATCTGGACCATCCCAGGATTATATTTTTAGTTCTGCAGAGATTTGGTTAATTAAGTGATTTTGAGAGGGAATCACACTGTCTGTCACCCAGTCTGGCCTGGAACCTGCCATGTAGCCATGGCTGAACTCAACTCATGGTCCTCCTACCCGCTAGCATTACAGATATGTACCATGATGCTGACTGTACTGTTAGTACTTTGAGGAGCCTCCATAGTATCTGCACTAGTTATATTTCTACTAACGTTGTATAGTTCTCCATGTCCTGCACATCCTTAGCAGCCTTTGATTGCTTGATGATAGACATTCTGTTTGTCCGCTGCTTTTCTTTTCTCTCTGGCTTTGGAGAACTCTGTTCCGTGTGGTTCCAACTTGCATTCACAGTCCCACAAAGGAAAGTTTAATTGCAGCATCTTTTCCCACAAGCCCATAATTTCTGTACTCTACAATGACTAGGTCTTTCATATCAACTACCACAGTTATTCCTGGGAAATCAATATATTTGATTGTTATAAATTGTCCTTCTGTTGTAATTTTTTTCTATTCTCTCATTATCCAGAAGTTTTAGTTGGTATGGTTTCCTTTGCTCTTCTTGACTTGGTGGTGCTAGGCATTCACATTCAAGATTTTACAGTTGTTACCTGTTCCAGTATCTTTTTAAAGAGCCGCATTCATACTTGATTTGTGTGTATGCTTGCACGTGCCACAATGTACTATCCAGGTCAGAGGACAACTTTCGGGACTTCCGTTCTCTCTTTCCACGATGTGGCATCTTGGGTCTCAGGCTAGGGTCATCAGGCTTGGCAGCAAGTGACTTTACTCGGTGAGCCATCTGGCCAGCTCCAGTGTGGTCTTTGTTCTGCCCGTACTCCCTGGACTGTTACATACATCAGTGTTAGCCCTTCCTTCAGTGTTCTCTCCGTTGCCTCCCCTGTTTAGTTTTCGTTTTTTGCTTCTGTGTGTATAGAAGCATGTGTGTAGCTGCGCCTCCTCTGTCCTCGCCCGTTTGTGTGCATTTCACACGCACTCTGTGTGCTCACCTCACTCTGCTTTACTGCCTTTTGCTGCTCTTGTCCTGAGAAGGACACTACTGGTGCTCGTGACCCCAAAACCACTCGGTTTTTGCTGCTCACATGGGAGAGCTGGGTTATTAAATATTCTCTGCACAGGACACTTGCCATCACACCAGGCTCCGGGAAGCATGATGCAGACGTTCATAGGGGAAGTGTTGAAGGCTTGGCTGGTTTCTGTGTCCAGCTGAGGGATTAGCTGACTAACGTCAAGGAACAGTCAGTCCTTCCCTTTCCTGCAGTTAGAGAATAGGAGTATTGTGAACTTCGCTCTTCCTCCAGCATTGTGCTTTTAGATCCTAGCATATCCAGTTCGAGTCTGCTGGGTCTTGTTTCGTGTCATGTTTTAGCTCTGCTTTGATTTCTGTATAAATTTAGAACATTTTTATTTATATACTCTTTGAAGGCTACTTTGTTTTTTGTTGCTCTATATACTTTATTTCTCAGTGTTCTAGTTTGCTTTCTGTTGCTGTGATAAAACAGTTGGACTGAAAGCAATTAATAGGAGGAAAAGGTTTATTTTGAATGACACTTCCAGGACTCTCCTACATAATTAATAACACACACACACACACACACACACACACACACACACAGCATCTGATCAGCAGTTTTCATTATACCTTTTCATATTATTTAAATTATCAATTCGAAGTAAACTAATATAATGTTTTTTTTACATAAATTTTTCATAATTAAAATTTATTTATAAAAATAATATTAAATTTATAATAATTACAAAACTGAAACTTCCTTGCTTCCCAGTCAGCCAGTACATAAATATCAAATTCACTCAAACTTAGGTTGATTGATACTGCTGCTCAACATATCTTCTTAGCCCAGCTACTTAACTTCTATGTAGCTCAGACAGTCTTGTCTTCCTACCTCCCTCCTCCCAAGTGCTAGGCTCTCTCATATGGTCACTACTTTAGCATTTTACAATTCTGAATTTTGATTACCAAATCATGTGAGATGGATTTGCTTTTTTGACTTAAACTTTAGATAAGGTTTGATTTAATAAAATGCTCTGGTTTTCTGTGTGTACTTTTAAAGGTTCTGATAGGTTTTGTAACCACAAAATATGTCCATCAACCACATTACACCTGTTCCTAATCAACTCTTCCCCTAAATTTGGCAACCCTGCCCTGACTTCTTTCACCACAGTGTTTTTCTTTTCTTTTTTATTTTTGGTTTTTCGAGACAGGGTTTCTCTGTGTAGTTTTGGTGCCTGTCCTGAATCTCACTCTGTAGACCAGGCTGACCTCGAACTCACAGAGATCCATCTGGCTCTGCCTCCTGAGTGCTGGGATCAAAGGCGTGTGCCACTGCCGCCCGGCAATGTGTTTTTCTTTTTAATAACATTTCTGTTTAGTGTGCGCAGTGTTTTGAACAAGAATAGTCCCCATAGGCTAATATTTTTGAAGACTGGTTTCCTAGTAGGTGGACTGTTTAGAAAAGATTGGGAGGTGTGGCTTTGAAGGAGGTGTGTCACTAGGGGTGGGCTCTGAGGTTTCGAAAGTCCGTGCCAGGCCCACTCTGTGTGTGTGTGTGTGTGTGTGTGTGTGTGTGTGTGTGTGTGTGTGTGTGCGTGCACATCTTATGCTTCTCAGTCAGATTTATGCTTATCTAAATCAGATGTAAGCTCTCAGCTACTGTTCCAGTTCCATGCCTCTGTACCATAACGTTCCCAACATGATGATCATGGTTTAACCCTCTGAAACTGTAAGGAAGGCCCCAATTAAATGCTTTCTTTTCTAACTTTGGTCATGGTGTCTCTTCGTGGAAATAAAAAAATAAAAATAAAATAAAATAAGACAGCCAGCTCCCTGCTTTTCCTCCACAGTGATCAGTGTTTCTTTCTCACTTCCCATTTTGGCAGTCTAGGAGCATAGTGTGCCTTGGTGGTAATCCTTATGCCTCTCTTTTTCTTGATTTGCCATTGGCTAACATTTTCTTTTTTTCTGTAAGTTGCAGCTTATTTATTCATTTCTGTTGCTTAAGGCAGTGTCTTATGTAGGTCAGGCTGGCCCAAACTTGCTATTTAGTGGATGGACCTTAAACTCTAATCCTACTGGCTTGACTTCCAAAATCCTGAGATATAGGAAGCTGTGATTCAACTGCCAGTACGCTGATGTTTAAGTTGGTCACACCCATCATTTTCCAGGAAAAAGAAACTAAGACCCATTTCACATTTTGAATGTGTCAGCCTTCTATTTGCTTTCAAAACTTTGCTGAATGAAGGCCAGTGTTAACAGTCAGCTACTTGAGAATACTGATTATTAGCAATTTTTTCCACCAGTCATTTTCTGATTTTCCAATCGTGCCCCTAGACAATGTATCAGTTGTATTACAATTAAGATCATCCACAATATGTATTTAAATAATACGTATTTAAGTACTATGGGTGATATTTTATTTGTGCTGAAATGTGATTTTATTTGTATGTTAATAAATAAAGTTGCCTGGGGGTCAGAGCTCATAGCAAGTCATTTAGCAGAAGTCTGGCAGTGGTAGCACACGCCCTTAATCCTGATCACGTGACAGGCAGAATCTCTGTGTGTTCAAGGATACAGTCAGCATGGAGACACACAGGAAGTAGGTCTCTTTCTCAGGGAAGGATGGCAGTGGAATGGGGTGGCAAGAAGGCGGTCTTGGTCTCAGCTCTTGGCTACTGCTCTCTGACCTCTGGGCTTTAACTCAGCATTTGGCTCTGTGGTTAAAATTCTGACTCCGTGTTGATCTGTTCTGCACTAAGACTTTCAATTCGTTTTCTGCTCTAGGTACTTGCTCTGGAAGGTTCTAGACCCTCTAGGAAGCGCTAACTTGGACCCCACTTGTCCTTTCTTGTTTGGAGGGTACACTCCTGCTCTAGGGTTAGTCTCCCCTGACCAGCCACTGTTCCCAGCTCTCTCCAGTTTTCCATTTGGCTCTGCCTTGGTAGCTGCACTGGGCACAGCAGGCACCAGGAGACCAGACTGAACTTCATTTCAGTTATGTGTGTTTATCTGTGACTTGTCTGCTGACATTTCATTTATTTATCAGTTTTTCCAGTGGCCCCCTGAGCCCCTGTACCCCTGCTTTATCTCTCTTTGATTATAGAGGCAAATGCTTCTTTATGTGTAAACTCATGACAAAGTTTTTAACTAAATCTTTATCTCTCCCCAGGCAGTGGTGGCACACACCTTTAATCCCAGCACATGAGAGGCAGAGACTGACAGAGCTCTGTGAGTTTGAAGCGAGATGGTGTACAGAGCGAGTTCCAGGACAGCCAGGGCTACACAGGGAAAACCTGTCTCAAAAAAAAAAAAAAAAAAAAAAAAAAAAAAAAAAATTTAATCTCTCCATGATAACTTTTTTCTTTAAAAAAATTTTTTTTCAGTCTGGTATGGTGACACACACCTTTAATTCTAGCACTTGGGAAGCAGAGGCAGGCAGAGCTCTATGAATTCAAAAACAGCCTGATCTGGTCTACATAGTGAGTTCCAGGATAGCCAGAACTACACAGTGAGACCCTGTCTCAAAAAACCAAAAAATTAAAATAAAAAATAATAATTTTTTTCCTTTGTTTTTTATGTTTCCTTCTCTTTTCCTTTTTTGGTTTAGCTTTCCTCCCAACACCAGTTAAGGAGAAGTATACGTTTCCTGATCTTGTTAGTTGCAAGGGCCCCTTGCAGAAGACACAGCTGTGGTCTATTCTGACACTTTGTCTTTAGTGTATTCCTTTCAGGAATATTTAGGGCTATCAACTATATATCTCCTGAATCAAAAGAAATTGACACTTCTAGGGTAGCCAGGTGGGTAAAACTTATCTGTGCCATTGAACCTTGCCTCCTTGGCCGGGTCTAGGCACATTCTGGCTTCCAGCTCTCTAAGTCCTCTGTTATTGCAAAGAAAGTCTCTGAACTTGGCAATGGTGGTAACTCCCAAGCTTGGATCTGTGACCCACTGGGTTTTGTATTGTTTTGCTTTGTTTCCCTCATGTGTATAGCCAAAAGTATTCTTCTTTGTTTGTTTTTTAAATTATAATACTTAATTTTTTCCCATTTAAGTGGGTGTTTGTATGTGTGTCTACATATACATGTGCATGAAAGCATTCAGTGGCAATTGTGTGTAAGTCAGAGGACAACTTGTGGGCTTGGTTCTGTCCTTCCACTATGTCCGTCTTAGGGATTGTACTTACAGCACCAGGCGTGACTGCGAGTGCTTTTATACTGAGCCGCCTTGCAGTCCAGTATTTAATATTGTTGTAACTGTCTTCCTGTTCTATCATTTATAGTTTTAGATACTCTTAGATTTCAAAGATGATCCGTAGCCATGCTTCAGATCTTTCCACCTCTGTTCCACCATGCTCAGTATGAAGTGAATTATGGAATTATTGAACAGCTATTTCTGTGTACATATTTAGGTTTACATGTTTGTATTTGCGAGTATATGTGATTGAGAAACAATGTATGAATTTTTAGCACACAGTTGAACAAAATTTGTTATTTATTTACATCTGAGGAGACAGAAGAAGCCTGTCTGTCCCTGAAAGACTTGATACAAGGTTTGATGTTGCATCCTGTGATGTTGCCTTCATCCTCAGCTTTTGTGTGTAGATATCACCTGACATAAAATGTATTTTCATTTCTTCTGGAAGTACTGGTGGGGTAATTTAATTTTATTTCTCTGTCTACATGGAGAAGACTTTAGCGCTTGTTCAAAAATATAAGGGAATCATTTATAGTAACTCTGGGCCCTGGAATGGATCACTGATGATGAACTAACTTCCTTCATTTTTTTTTCCTTTTCTCCTAAAATTGAAGTTTTCTGTTACATTTAAGTGTAGTGCTGTAATCCTTATTTGTTTGGTGGGAAACATTCAATTTTGAAGCATTTGGTGATTTTGTTACAAAAAAAAAAAAAGATCCTTTGTTAAATTATTTTAATATTAAGGCATTAATTTTCCTCCCTATCATTTGAATTTAATAATCTAAGGATAATTAGGATAAGTATGAGTGACATTCAAGTATGACTCTTAATATGTGGAAGAAGTAATTTTGGAAAAAATGTATTAATTGATTGCATGCAGTCTGAATCGTGTCATTGATAAGAAACCAAATCCTCGCACTCTAAACAATTCGTTCTGTAGAATGACTTCATTGTTTTCCCTTGTCCCCAAGCAGTATAGAACTTCACAGAGTGTCTAGTGAGAGATTGGGCTTCCTGTTTCTGAAAGCCTGGTTGACACATGCGTCAGAAATTGTGAGTGTGTGATGTACGCATGTTGTATACACATGTTTGAGGGTGCAGGTATGCATTGTGGAGTCCAGAAAGCAACACTAGGAATCTTTCTCTCTCTCTCTTACTCACTCTCCATCTTGTGCTTTGAGACAGAGTTTCTCACTAAACCTGGACTCTGCTAAACTGGCTGGCCTGCATGCCCCTGTACCCTCCTGCCTCCGCCTCTCCAGTACTGGGATTACGGACATCTTTGCTTTACTTGTTTTTCATATCAGTACTGGGGATCCAAAATTAGGTCCTTATACTTTTAGAGCAAGCGCTTCACTTACTGAACTGTCTCCTCAGTCCCCATAATTCTACTTTTTAATAAGTGAACTTAATACTGTTTTTTTAATCTCCTTCATTAGACTTTTGTCTTTTTTAACTTCTTGTTAGGAAATAGCCTTCTTTAATTCTGTAATCTACAAATTTAAGGAATAATATTAAATTATATTGAACATACATAGCTTTTTGTTGAGAATACATATGAGAGCAAAATGAGAAAACAACACCCTCACCTAATGGCTTAAATGTCTATAGAGAGAGATATAGATCTATCTATCCTTCCAGTAAAGATGTCTCTGAAAGTATATGTTACACAATGGTTAGAAAGGGGAAATTGTGCCAACTACTTTGGAAAGCAGTTTGACTATTTCTACTGTACATTGGTCAGTATGTTCTGAAGTCCAGTAGTTCATCTCTCTGAGTTTATTGGAGTATAATATGTGTTTACCAAAAAATTGTTCATAGTAGCACTGTTCATAATAGCTACCTAAACTGTCCATTAGTAGAAAATAGGGAGTAGTTGTGATATGTTACATAATGGAAAACTTACATCAATGAGAACAAAATAGTTGTATGGATCCTCAACACCACAAAAATGTGTGTGGGAAATCGGGCGTGGTGGCACAGACCTTTAATCCCAGTACTCAGGAGGCAGAGCCAGGTGGATCTAAGTGAGTTCAACTCTTTTTTTTTTTTTTTTTTTTTTAAAGAATATTATAATCTTGAAACAAAGGTAATATATATTACCTAAGTTTTATGGAATAGTGCTACTTACTACTTTTAGAGTATTGAATGCCGTGTGTACCATAAAATTGACCTGCAAATGAAATGTCTTTTACCAACATCCAATTTTAACTTATATAAAGACTTTGATACTGTTTGTATACACATATATTTGGGGTGGGGGTGAGTTGTCATTACGAAGTGTGTTGCTACTGGACTGTTTGATACTTAATATATACAATTGAAAGATAAATAGGATTTCTCTTGATAAGTTCCATAAAATACTGACATTCACAAAGACAGAAAATAAGTGTTTATCTGGGGCAAGAGAAGAAGCCCTGCAGAGTTAAGACAGAAGGTTTAATAGATGGCTTGTAACAGTAATTGCACAGTAAAGTAGATGTGGCTAATGGCATGGAACTGCGAACTTGAAGGAATTGAAATAGAAGGCTTTAGGTGTATTTTACCGCAGTAGGAATCTGTGAGTCTACCAGTAATAGTGAGCGGTACTACTTCATTAATGCGTAGAAATGAATTAGTTAAGTGAGTTTAATTTTCAAATGAGCTTATGATACTTCCACCCCATCAGGCATATACTCACTGGTAACTCTCCTTATTATGTCCCAGAACAGTGGTTCTCAACCCGTGGGTTGTGACCCCTCAGGTCACATATCAGATATTTACATAAGATTCATAACAGTAGCAAACTTACAGTTATGAAGTAGCAATAAAAATAATGTTGTGGTTGGGGGTCACCACAGCATGAGGAACTGCATTAAAGGGCCGCAGCATGAGGAAGGTTGAGAACCACTGCTCTAGAACCTGTGTTGTGCAAGGCTGCCACCCTTTCAGGTAGATAGATACTTACCACTAACTCTCCTTTACCTGTAAAGAAACCAAAGGTCAAAGAGATTTCATTACAGAAAATTTACTATCACTTTCAATTTTTAAAAATAATTTATTTCTTTTTTCTTTTCTTTTTCTTTTTTTTTTTTTTTTTTTTGTTTGTTTTTGTTTTTTTGAGACAAGGTTTCTCTGTGTAGCTTTGGGACCTGTCCTAGAACTCACTCTGTAGCCCAGGCTGGCCTCGAACTCACAGAGATCCACCTGCCTCTGCCTCCAGAGTGCTGGGATTAAAGTCATGCACAACCACTGCCCAGCTTCAATTTTTTTTTATAATTAATTAAAAAAAAGATTTATTATAACAGATTATAACCCTGTCTCAAAAACAAGCAAACAAACAAAAAAGATTTTGATGTGCATTACTGTTTTTGCCTGCGTGTATGTCTGTGTGAAAGGGCCAGATCCTCTGGAACTGGAGTTACAGACAGCTGTGAGCTGCCATGTGGGTGCTGGGGTTGCATCAGGGTCCTCTGGAAGAGCAGCCAGTGATCTTACCTGCTGCAGCTTCAATTTCTTATCTCTCAAGATAGTATGTTTTCAGGACTCATAAGCTCACAGGAAAACATATCTTAGGTTTGGACCCATTTCCTTTTTTCCTTGTTACTAACTAACCTGCACAATGACAGGGTTCCTTGGGGCATTTTTATGCGTATTTTGTTTTGGTTGATTTCCCCATTTTCTCCCCCTTCCTCCCATACCTGCTTCCTTGACTGCCAGCCCACCTTCCATGAGAAAATTGCAGCTTTGGATTATAATGGAATAGATGCCATGGGTCTTCACCGGAAGGAAAAGAAATCTGCTCTTGGCAGTTTGATCACCCTGAGATAACCCCAGCCTCTAGTGCCTTCAAGCAAGTCGTCATGGCTATCTTGTGTATGACATGTAAGACGAGAACACTTCATTTGATGTGTTCTCTGATGCCATCTGCTGCAACAGTTTGTTGTTGTTATTTGATAGTTGATTCCTGTGATGGTCACCGTTCATTGGAAACTAGAAGACAAGCGTCCAAGCATGCTTTTGAGGGATTATTAGCTTCTAGGTATGCCTGTGGGGGATTGTTGACCCGGTTAATTGAAGTAGACGATACACGCTAACTGTAGAAGGTGTCATCCCCATGGCTTGGGGTCTTGAACTGAAGAAAAAGGAAAAAGTGAGCTGAGTATCACCATCTCTGCTTCCAGACTGCAGATCCAGTGTGACAGCTGCCTCGCGTCCCTCTCGTCATGACCTCTCCACACGATGGGCTGTGCAGTCCAAGTGAACCTCTCTCCTCTAAGTGGCTCTGTTGGGCAATCTGTCCCAGCAGTGAGAGAACCAAGACAATGTCGTTCTTCACAGTGCCTGAGTCTGTGCCCTCTGTGAGGGACGGCTGCCATTCTTAGACCTGTCTGCCATTCCAAATCACCTTCCTTCATTCCTACGTGCTCTCTTCTCCTTCTTCCCACTTCCTTCCTTCCTTCTGGAAGATTCTTTCCTTCTACTAATAGAAAACTGAAAATTTTCCCCCATGATAAATAATTAAACAATAGTCGTGATTTCCAAAATTTTGTCAAGAAACACAATTCTAGTAATACTGTGAGTATAAGAGTTTTAGCATAGACAACAAAATGATCTAGATAGTCACTTATTTGTGGTACACACACACACATACACACACACACAGAGATACACACACCACACACACAGACACACACACACAGAGACACACAGACACACACACCACACACACACAGACACACATGCAGACACACACACACACACACACACACACACACCCCACACACACGCACACAAAATGGTCTAGATAGTCACTTATTATTTGTGGGACACACTCACACACACACAACTCTGCCCTTCAGAAAAGGAATATATGATATACTGCGTAGAAACCAGCGGTGGTGGCGCAAGCCTTTAATCCCAGCACTTGGGAGGCAGAGGCAGGAGGAGCTCTGTGAGTTCGAGGCCAGCCTGGGCTACAGAGTGAGTTCCAGGACATCCAGGGCTACACAGAGAAACCCTGTCTTGAAAAAACAAACAAACAAACAAACAAACAAACAAAATACACACACACACACACACATGCACACACACACACACACACACTGTGGAGAAAACCAAGTCCATCCTGCCCTCCTGCCCCCAACTCTACTTTTCTGGAACCATATTACTTATCTTTAGTAGATATGTAAGGAAACAATTCTCCATTAAACATAAGTGTTAAGTTACTGTTTATTTTCTTAATCTCTCTGTGACAAAAAATGACTAATTTTACCTAGATTAAAAAGGGGGGGGGGGATCTAGGAGCTGGGTAGATGGCTCTGTGGTTAAGAGTACTTGCTCTTCAAGAGGGCCTGAGTTTGTTTCCCGGTGCCCACATCAGTCACAACTGCCTGCAATTCCTGATCTAAGGGATCTAACTGGCCACTGGCACCAGCACTCATGAACATACACCACATGGACACACATGCATACATAGAATCAAATATAAAACCTTAAAAAAACACTTATTTCGTTACAAACAGTTCATATATTTTCAAAATACTTTTTTCTAAATCATTATATTGTTAAAATACACTGGAATGATTCTTTGAAGCCAAAGAGCTTTGTTACTGACATGATAATAATTTGGTTGTTTATACGTTTTGCAAAATATTAAAATGTTGCAAGTTACCATGTTCTTTAAATAACACAGGGTAAAATGTTATCTCCGAAGTGTTGGCTGGTGAGTAGGAGGGAAATTACATGTTAGTGTGTTATGTAAAGCTGACTCATGAGTGGGGGAAAGATCCCAAGGATACCAGGACACCCACACTAGAGGAAGCCAATATGTGCTGTTTTTCTTTATACCACATTCCAACAGTCTGCTTAATGGAACGGTATTCATTAAACACATTTCAGTAATTTCCTCATTGCCTTGGTGACTAGCTTTCTGTTTTTAAAAGTTAAAATCTGTTAAATCTTGATTTTTTTTTTTTTTTTTTTTGGCTTTTTGAGACAGGGTTTGTCTGTGTAGCTTTGCGCCTTTCCTGGAACTCACTTTGGAGACCAGGCTGGCCTCAAACTCACAGAGATCCGCCTGCCTCTGCCTCCCGAGTGCTGGGATTAAAAGCGTGTGCCACTACCTCCCGGCAATCTTGAACATTTTTAATACGACAAAAGGCCTATTTCAAATTTGAATCAATTTGCTATGCTTCAGGGTTTTTGTTTGTTTGTTTGTTTGTTAATTAAAATCCAGAGAATAAAGCAAACTAACATTGAAAGTATTTTAGGATTTTTTAAAATAAAATATTAGTACAATTAAATAATGTTTTAGCAAGTCATATCCCTAGTCTGATAAAGAGACCAAGCTATTTTACTGATAGTGTATTATATAGTGTTCACGTCTCAGATTTAGTCTTTCTGAGAGTTTAATTTTAATAAAGTCACACTTTTACATGATAGCATTAAATAATCTTTTTTTTTTTTTTTGGTTTTTCGAGACAGAGTTTCTCTGTGTAGCTTTGCGCCTTTCCTGGAACTCACTTGGTAGTCCAGACTGGCCTCGAACTCACAGAGATCCACCTGGCTCTGCCTGAAGAGTGCTGGGATTAAAGGCGTGCGCCACCACCGCCTGGCTGCATTAAATAATCTTAACTATATTTCTTCTGTTGCCCCAAGTATGTTTAAGTTGAATATCATAAATAAGATTTTGTTTATATGGAGAATTTTCTGGTGTTCTTTTGTTTGTTTGGTTTGGGATTTTTAGGTGTTGTTGTTCTCAAGAGAAAGTTGATTATAGAGAAGAAACACAGCAGGTTATATCATAGGCAGAACAGCTATGGGCAGAAGGGCACAGCTGGCGAGTAGCTACACAGCAAAGATGGACAGTGCATTGTGTGGTGAAGAGTTTCAGGAAAGATTTGGCTATGGATGGTTTTCTTGGTAAGGAGAGGCCTTTTGTTGTGCATGCATCCTTTTTTTTATTTTTTTATTTTATTTTATTTTATTTTTATTTTCTGGAGCTGAGGACCGAACCCTGGGCCTTGTGCTTGCTAGGCAAGCGTTCTGCCACTGAGCTAAATCCCCAACCCTGTGCATGCATCCTTTACACAGGGCTCTACACAAAGACTAACAATTACAGAGACGGCCTAATGAAGCTCCAGGACAGGTCTCAGTGACATTAGCCATCTTGGCAGTCACTGGTCTGAACCGTTTGCCCATGGCTCCCTTTTTCTCCACCCACTTACCCAAGAAGTATAGTTGCCTGCCTGTGGCCTAGGAAAGTGAAGCCTGCTTGTTTTGTTTGTTCTCACGTTGTAGTTAGTGCCGTAGCGCCAGCTGCGGGGTCCTACAGTACCCTCAAGGACTAATTCCTTCTTATTCTGAAGGGGAGCTGAGGGGTATGGGTGCACTTGTGGGTATGTTGAAAGCTTGTGTGGAACTGTTGGCCATGCTGCTGCTGCAAAAACCAGCTCCTTGGATGCCTGTTCCAAGGCCCCACTGACAGGTCTTAGATTTTCACATTTGCTATGGGCTAGAAGTGTCATTGGTATGGGCACATGCTTGTTAACTTGAGAATGGGATTATTTGCACCCTAGCGAACACAAACTTGACCAAAAGTTTAAAGGACTGATAATAATAGTATACCCATTAAAAGTCCTAAGAGGCATACAAACCAAGTTGTGCTATATAGGGCAGCTTTTACTGTTAAGAACCTGGTGTTTAGATCTGGACAATAGAATGTTATTGGTGATTTTTGTTTTAAAGATGTTAACTGTTTGCATATATGGTTCTCTGTGTGTGTGAGAGAGAGAGAGAGACAGAGACAGAGAGAGACGAGAGAGAGACAGAGACAGAGAGAGACAGAGAGAGAGATTTTTCTAGAATTAAATGTATTTTTCCCCTCTCTGGTTTTTCGAGAAAGGGTTTCTCTATGTAGCCCTAGCTATCCTGAATCTTGCTCTGTAGTCCAGGCTGGCCTCGAACTCACAGAGATCCGCCTGCCTCTGCCTCCCTGAGTGCTGGGATTAAAGGTATGCACTCCCCCTCCCTGCCAGCAAAGAATGGATGTGTTTCTTAAACCTGTATTTTCAAGTTGGTATTGAAATACTTTGCTTTCTTTCTGGGATGACTTCAAATAAGTGTATGACTCTCTTGGTATTGGCCACAGACAGGCTGTTGGGATGTAGAATTGAAAGACAGTGCCTTATAGTCAAGAAGTTCATTGTCCAGTAGCAGAACGTGCACAAAAGAACCGTGAGACTGTTCTTTTGTGATGCCACAGTGGAAGGGTGTTGACAGCAGACAGGACTGACTGCAGCTGGAACAGAGGCACACGTGACCTGGAACGAATTCTCGGAGGACTGCTCCAGACTGGATTTTGAAGGTCAAATATGCTTTACTAACTGTATAAGGTAGGCTATAGGAAGGGTACTTTACTGAAATCATTTTAGGCAAAAGGAACACTGCATGTAGGGAGATTTGTTAAAGAGAAATGCACATGTTATTTTAGAAGGTTTTCTCTTATTTGTGTAGAATAGCCTTTTTTTTGTAGTGTGTGTGTGTGTGTGTGTGTGTGTATGTGTGTGTGTGTGTGTGTGTATCTCATAGGGAATGTGTTTAGTTCCAAGGTCAGCTCTGTGGAGTTAAGTCTCTTTCCACCATGTAGGTTCCAAGGACTGAACTCAGGTCATCAAAGTTGGTGGCCAGCACCTTTACCATCTCACCTGAGCGATCTCACCAGTCCACAGATGTTTGTTAAGAATACCGCTGTTTTGTTTTGTTTTTTTCTTTTCTTTTTAAGAAAGACTTTGTGATAGTTCAACCTTAACCGCACTGTATTTGCACTGATAAATGTTAAGCATTAATGATAGCACTCACAACTGATAGAATGATGAGATGCCTACTTGTCTACTAAGTTTATACTGAAACATTAACTCACTCTCTCTCTCTCTCTCTCTCTCTCTCTCTCTCTCTCTCTCTCTCTCTCTCTCTGTGTGTGTGTGTGTGTGTGTGTGTGTGTGTGTGTGTTTGCCTGAGACAGGGTCCCCTATGTTGCTTAGGCCAGCTTTCAGCTTCCTGTGTAGTTCAGCTGGCCTGGGATTTGTAGTCTTTCTGCCTCAGCTATATGAATGCTGCTATTACTATTACTGCATATCTTAAAAATACAAGTTAGGCACAGATTCATTTATCAACACATAATCTGTTGAGTTGGTAGCCCCACTTGATGTGCTAGAAAACTAAGACACAGAGGGGAGCTGGTCCAGCTCTGCATACTAACAGAAATGCCAGGAGCTGCATCCATTTGCTTGCAGAGCCTGAGCTTAAAGAACTCTTCCCAGCTCAGTGGGTCTGAGAACTGGGACTGAGAAAAGCACAAAATGAGGCTGGAAGCTTGGTCGTGAGGGACTGGAGGAAAGCAGCTGGAAGCTGGAGAAGCAAAGTAAGGACCAGGAGAGATTCTGTTTATTTCTGCAGTGGCAGTGCTAGCATGTGTGAATGCCAATAAAAATTATTCAGCAAAGGGAAGAAGAAACAGGTCAAAGAAGAGATAGTCAATACTGAACATTGACGAGAATGTAAGAAGAGAGAGCTGGAGTGCTGAGTTAGATGGGGCCTGAAGGAGTACTACCTAGGATGGAGGGACATGAACGAGGTGTAGATACAGAGCTAAGGTTGGCGTTGCCAAATTAACTGTGGTTAGTTTATCTCTGGGTCGGCTTTTTGGACTGCTTTGCTTGTACATACAGTGCTTTAAGTAGTCACTAACAGAAGACGATCTTCCCTCGTCACAATTTTCCTTTCCATAATTTCACTTGCATCAGTTGTGTTTTTAAAATATTAAATGAAAAATTCTAAAAGGAAATAATTTGTAAGTATCAAATTACATGACATTCTGAAGCAATATGGTGAAATCTTGCAGCATGCTACCCTAACCCAGCTAGGATGTGAATGATCTTTTATTCAGTATGTCTACACTGTATACACTACCTACCTGTTCGCCATGTTGGTTTTCAGATCCACTGTCACAGAATGACTGCGCTTGTGTTTAAGTAATTCCATTAAACGAGTATAAGAGAGAACACATTCATATAGCTTTCACTATCTCATATTGTCATAATTAATGTTTTTCTTTTAATGTCTTAGTATGTCTAACCTGTAAATTACACTTTATTGTAGGTATGTATGTATAGGAGAAACATGATTTATCTACTATTTGGTATTGTTTGAGGTTTCAGGCATCCACTGGGGTTCCTGGAGTGTATCCCTGAAGATAGATAAGGGCGTCTACCATACCTGTATGAGCCTCTCACTAATTGGAAGTGCTCTTGAAATCCATCTGGGAATCTTCACAACTGGATGGTTTCTGAGTGTTTTCATGGAGAAAGATGTAACTGCCTAGTATAAAGAAGTGGACTGATGCTCTGCTGAAGTGTTTCCATGGAAGCAGATAATGAAACCTGCTTGGCAAAGCATCAGCTAGGAAAAGTGAAGCAGAAGTGCGGCAACCAGAAGAAGGATTGTATTGACCCATGAAGCCACAGCTCACGTCCATCAAGGAAGGTGAAGTCCTCACACCCAGAGAAATAGCAGTGCCATTACACTTAAAGAATGTAAACTTGGCTGTGTGGTGGTAGCTCACGCCTTTAATTCCCAACAATCAGAAGGCAGAGACTCTGTGAGTTCAAGGCCAGCCTGGTCTACAGAGCAAGTTCTAGGGCAGGCTTCAAAGCTACAGAGAAACTCTGTCTCGAAAAACCAAAAACAAAGCAAGCAACAACAACAACAAAAATGTAAAAGAATGTGAACTTGTTCTGAGTACTTGTATTTGCAGTCATTTTTCAAATAACAGGATTATAGAGTTTCAAAGCTTTCATAATGTTATGGACCATTTAATAGAAGAGAAAAATAGGAGGAAGAGTAGCAATAGCTGACTATGAAAAGTAAAGCTTGTTTTTTTTTAATATTTAGATATTGGTTTAAAATGACTTAAATATTGAAACAGAATGGAAGTAACATAGTGAGCATTTTTGTTTTTGTTTCTTTAGACAGGCTCTCTATCCACAACCTCTGGCTATCCTGTGGAATTCACCATGCAAACCAGGCTGGCCTTGAACTCACAGAGATCCTCCTGCCTCTACTTTCCTGTACAGAGATTAAAGGCATGTACCACCTCACCTGGTCTAATAGTGAGCATTCTTAGAGCTGTCTCCATCCTCAGCAACTTACCAACCCGGTAGACCCACCACCTCTCATTCTTTCCACCCTTAACTGATGCTTTTTCAAAACATATCTCAGACTTATATCAATTTAACATAAGGGGCCTTGATTCCCAGAATGTTTGAATTAGTTTCATCTGGTGAGAGACTTGTTAAGACTGATTGAGTGCAGATTCGACAAAAGACGATAAAGGAAGTAGTTAAGGGAAGAGAATTTTAGTATGAAAGCCACTTGAAAATAGGGTGCTTTTACTATGGATGATTGTATATATTATTTATATGAAATTGTAACTGTAGATTATTGCTACAGCTTTTTGTAGTGCTAGGGAACAGTGTGTGTGTGTGTGTGTGTGTGTGTGTGTGTGTGTGTGTGTGTGTGTGTTTGCAGTGCTGGCAGTTGAACCCAATGCCCCACATATGCTTAGCAATCACTCTACTACCAATCTGGATCCTGAACCATGGGAACAAGTCCTTAAAGTGACCATTAAGGATTTCATTTATAGAAAGGAGACGCTCTTAAGGCTCCTAAGCGAAGAGATATGTTGGAACAACTGTCAGTCCTGTTTTGGTTTTATCTTGTCCTCAGAGTGTTTATCTTTCTTTCTTTCTTTTTCTTTCTTTCTTTCTTTCTTTCTTTCTTTCTTTCTTTCTTTCTTTCTTTCTTTCTTTCTTTCTTTCTTTCTTTCTCTCTCTCTTCTCTCTCTCTCTCTTCTCTTCTTTCTTTCTTTTTTTTTTTTCCCCAAGACAGGCTTACGCTGTGTAGCTTTGTGCCTTTCCTGAAATTCATTTGGTAGTTCAGGCTGCCCTCGAACTCACAGAGATCCGCCTGGCTCTGCCTCCCGAGTGCCGGGATTAAAGGCGTGCACCACCACCGCCTGGCCCTCAGAGTGTTTATTATTGGCACAACAATGGTAGATAAATGGATGGATAGATTGATGGTAGATATAGATATAAGATGGATGATGAATAGGAAGATAGATGATAGATACATAGATATAAAATAGATGATAAAATAGACTGATAAATTATAGATATATAGATATAAGATAGATGATTGATGGATAAATGATGGAATTGATAGATAGTTATAAGAGATGATAGATAAGTAGATGATAGATGCATAGATATAGATATGATAGGTATATAACTATTCTGAAATAAATAAGGCAATACTGTTAATCTACTTAAATTAAATTCCATTTAAATTACATTGATTTTTTTTCATATATAATATTCACATGTTATCCCATTGAATGTTCTTTAAAACTAGTACCACTCTGTCCTCTTCCAGGATAGGAATGTTCACTAAATTTTCACTTTGCATAGAGAACCTGCTGAATGGTTTATATATTTAAAAAATTTTAATCCTGCTAAGTCTTTTGAGGTATGCACTGATATCTAAGGTTTTTTGAGTGAAGGAACTAGCCTCAGTCAATTTAAGGTTTCTCAGCCAGAAAGTAACAGAAGCTATATTTGAATAGTTTTATGACTTAAAACTGATTCATCATTCCCCAGCACAAAGGAACCTATTTCTCAATGCAGGTACAGTGTTTCCCATTTCAGATTCATAATTTTAGACTTATTTTTAGTCCTAAGCGGTTTATTATCACAAAGATACTGGCTTATGTAAGCTGTTTATCACTTAATTTTGTTTGTAAAGATCTAACCAGTGTTACCAATCACTCTTATTTATAGCATAAACGAAAGAATAGTATGTGTATGAGTTACCCAGAAACGATGATGGTAACCATGGAGAAATTTCACTCTTAATGGGAATGTCAGGCTCCATAATCATTTCTTGTCCTCCTCTGAATTACAGCTTTTTGTAGTGACAGACTTGTTCTGATATCTAATGTGGCACCTTATGGCTACTGCACTTACTGAGCATGACAGAGGGGCTAAATTTTTCATTTCAATTAATTTGGATTTAAAATTAATCATGAATGACTAGTGACTCCCCATTGGGTAGTACAGCTCTATTGAACTATAATTTATATTGGATTAGTTATATCATAAAATATTAATGTAAAAATACAATACTGAATTGAATGTGTTTCTGAAAATCTGATTTGGACAAGAAGCATAATATATTTAGATTCAACACTATCTACATACAGCAAAACTTAAAATGATCACTGGAGTATAGACTGTTTGTGTGGCTGAGTGTGTAAAACAATGTGACAGGAATTCTGAGTCAAGTCAGGAGGGACATTTGAAATGTTCATGTACCCCGACCTTTTCCCTGTTTATTACATTCTCTCTCATCCTTTCCCCTTACTGTGAAGACAACTTCATTTAGTGAGGAAGCCACATGGTGATGAGGTTCTCAAGAGTGAGGAAGGCAGAAAAAAGCCGAAAGCCAGGGTTTTAGACTCATCTTTGAGACAAATCAACAGAAGATTTGCCACTTGGAATTTTTTATTTTAATTCTTACATCTACTGTCAAATTAGTGTGAATCAAATGAACATGATTTCTTCAGGTTGTTTTCAAAGTGAGTGTTCCAGAAGGCTTGTCAGCATCTGGATCAGCCGCTCCACACTTAGTTAACATTGTTACAAGGTTTTCTTTCTTAGGAGAATTTACAGAGATAGTCAGTGGTGGAAGCAGATGAACTCGTTGGCTTTTGTTCAGCTCTCACTTTTTTAGACGTTCACTTTCTTTTTCAGATTTTAAATGACAAGTAGTGTGACAAAATGGATTATTTTTTTAATCAAAAAAGCAAATACTATTCTCCAGTGGAACAAAGGATCGTGGTTTCGTCTCTTTTTATCTTCCTTTGACAGAATAATAATAGGGCATTAATAATAAGAGGAAATTACAGTGATGTGATATTCATTCTTCTCTTGCCAGAGTATGATGATTTTTTTCTTATTTCTCTGATTTGAACCTGAGCTTTTACTGGATAATTTGGACACTGTGAATGTGAGGAAAATGTATCAAAGCTAGATAAAGAGATTAATTTACAGCTATAGTGATGGTACTGCATCCCAAAGCATTTTAAGTATAAATTTTAATTGAGATGAGAATAAGGCAAAAGGGTCAGCTCAGAGCACATGATTCAGTATTTTATCTAGCTTCTGATTCCACCATTGCCGTATTGAGCTTTTCTGAACTGCGAAAACCTGGGAGTTATTCACATGTAGAAAAGAAAGGCATGAATGCTCTCGTTCCATTTTACAGATGCTTCAGAGAAAAGTAAAAGTATCTCAAGCTAGGTATACAGCTCAGTCAGCAGAATGCTTTCCTAGCATATAGAATGCACTCAGTTTGATCCCCAGTAGTGCCCAGATTGGGCATGGTGATCGTGACTGAATATGAGCACTCAGGAGGTAGAGGCAAGAGGATCGAAAGTTGGTCATCATCCCTGGCTAATTAGTAAATTTCGAGCCTAGATTACCTTATAATCTGCAAACTACAATGTCTGTTAGACTGGGAATTCAGAGACCTGGGTTTTAACTTAAGAAAAAAATGTGTGTTTATTTTGTATGTGTGCATGTGTACATGTTCCATACACATGTGTGAAAGTCAGAGGACAATTTGTGGACAGTGTTCTCTCTTATGCTATGTGAGTCTGGGGATTAAATTCTGGTAGTTGGGTTGATCTCTGACTCAGCCTCAGCCAGCCTTGGCTGCAAGTTTGAACCACTAGGGGGCCTTTCAAAAACCTGTGTCCTGTTTTCAAAAGTTCTTCATTAACAACAGTTTGTTCAGGCTCAAGGCTCTGGCCCCAGCATAAATATTTTCTGGTAAGAATGAAAGGAAAGATATATGTTTGTGGTTTTTTCTTTCTGCAGCAATCAATAGATAATACCTGCAGTTAATGAATGATGCAATTGAAATAGAAACATCATTGAGAATTTTCAATACTGACCTCAGTAGTGGAATTGGTTATGCAAGAGGATGGTGAGATGGTAGATGTGATTACTCTTCACTCTGTGGCAGTGGTTCTCAACCCTCCTAATGCTGTGATCCTTTAATACAGTTCCTCGTGTTGTGCAGACCCCCAATCATAAAATTATTTTTGTTACTTCATAACTGTAGTTTTACTACTGTTATAGATTGTAATGTAAATATCTATGTCTTCTGATGGTCTTAGGTGACCCCTGTAAAAGGCTTGTTCATCCCTTGAAGGGGTCACGACCCACAGGTTGAGAACCACTGCTCTGTGCTATTCTTTTATGGGGTAGGAGGGAGTTGCTAGATACTCCAGTGAGGACCCAGTGGCCCTCCCCAACTCTTTCATTTTAAAAAAAGGGGTGAGTATGTGTGTAAGTATGTTGCCTGTATGTATGTATGTATGTATGTATGTATGCATGTATGCCATATATGTGCACTGCCCACTGAAGCCAAAAGAGGGCATTGGATCCCCTGAAACTGGATTGACAAATGGACCCTCTGCAAGAGCAACAAGTGCTCTTAATCACTGAGCCGTGCGCTTCAACTTTTTTTTTTTTTTTTTTTTTTTGGAAAGGAGGCAGAAAGGTTGGTAGTTCAAGGCCAGCCTCAGCTTAGGATACAGGAGATGCTGTCTTAAGACAACCAAGTGAGATTATTCTGCTATTGCCACAAGTGCGAGGGGCCAATTTCAATCCCTAGGATCCACCTGGGAAGAAGAGGACTAACTCTGCAGGCTGTCCTCTGGCCTCCACTTGTGTGACATGCATACTAATAAATAAATGAGTGCGAGTGTTTGTTTTCAAGTCAGAGTCTCACTCTGTAGCGCTGGATGTCCTGGAACTCACTGTAGCCCAGGCTGGCCTCAAACTCACAGAGATCCACCTGCCTCTGCCTCCTGAGTGCTGGGATTAAAGGCATAGGCCACCCGTGCTTCCTGGTTTTCTGATTTGAGGCAAATTCTCGGGTGTATCTCAACATCACCTTGTGAAAGACCCCCAGGGGAGATCTTCCTTCAGGAGAGACCCCAAACCCAAGGAACACACCGAAACCACAGGTCAGATGCAAACAGCAAGAGGGTTTATTTAGACCAGGTACCTGGGGCGAAGTCTCTCGGAGGACTTGCGCGCCTTCCTAGGGCAAGGGGGACTTTTTATGGGATCCCAGGGGCAGAGGCGCGGTTACAGAAGCGAGAAGCATAGTTACAGGGTCCCTATTGGTTGTTTCAAAGAAGGCCAGGGTGAACTTGGGGTCATATTCTTAATTCTCAGAAATTTGATGTGTGGCTGACTTGGCCTTGCCCAGGGTATACTGGGTGTTTTTCCAGCCCAGTTGCTTATTCCTCAAGGCCAGGGGGCCAGCCATAAAATATCCTGATTTGACTCAACTGTTTTTCTCCCAAGGCCGCCGACCACAGTTATCTCTCTCCCAAGGCCGGATGGCTGGCCATAGTTATCTCTCTCAAGGCCAGGTGGCCAGCCAGCCACAGCTGTGAACTCCTGTTTTTCTGATTCCTTTAGAATGGCGTTTCTTAGGCTAAGTTATTGGGACTGGGGGGGGGGCATTTCATTGGCCCAACGCCCCAGGTCCTCATAATGGAGTGGGGGTCTTTCACTTGACTTTGCTGTCCTCAGCCTCTGGCGTGCTGGAATCACATGTTTATGGCACCATGCCCAGCTTTTCCTAAAGTTTGTCATGTGAACAGAAAGCACCCCAGTGCGTGGGACTTTTTCACAAAGGGAACACTTGTATACAACCAGGATTTGCATCCAGAATATATTTTCCTAACCCGCGGCTCTCAACCTGTGGGTTTTGACCCTTTGGCAAACCTTTAGCTTTAAAAATATTTACACTATGACTCGTAAAATTAGCAACATTACGGTTATGAAGTAGCAATGCAAATAATTTTATGATTGAGGGTCACCACAACACGAGAAACTATATTAAAGGATCGCAGCATTAGGAAGGTTGAGAAATACTAGCCAAAGTCCAGGGTGTGATCTTCTCACACACTATTAGCTCCTTTTCCAACCGTGAAGTTACTTTGCTTTTCATTTGAGAATATTTTATAAGTGAAATCTCATCGTGTTTGGCTCAGTGGTTAAGAATGTGTGCTGCTCTTTGAGAAAACCTGAGTTGTGTTTCCAGTGTTCATTTTGAGTGCCTCCAAAGGATCTGATGCCCTCTTCTGGCCTCCGCAAGCACCAGCACTCATGTGCACCCACTCATATCCAGTCACATACATACACGTACAATTTAAAAATCTTAAAATGGAGCTGGAAAGATTGCTCAGTGGTTAAGAGCTCTTTCAGAGGACCTGGGTTCAATTTCCAGTACCTACATGGCTGCTCATGACTGTAACTCCAGTTCTAGGGAACCTGGTACCCTCACACAGACATACATGCAGGCAAACATCAATGCACATAAAATAAAAATAAATAAATCTTATAACTATCTTCAGGTAAGCCAGACATGGTGATGTACACATTTAATCAATTTTAAAGTAAATGAAGGAAATAACCAAGCTTTTTATTCATAAGCATTCCATGTGTGCCTTTCAGGATGTCTCATGTCTGTATCCTCGACTTTTTGAAAGCCTCATGTTTTGGCATTTATACATGCTCTTGTTACTTTTAAAAATGATTTTGTTGTGTTAAAATGTACATAATATAAAATTTATTCTATTGTATGAGTTACTTTTCTCATCACTCAAATAAAATACATGACAGAGGCAACTTAAGGATAGAAGGGTTGGTTTTTGCTGCAGCCCGCTCTGCTGGAGCACGAAATCTGGCGAGGGACGCCAAGGTTAAACAGCACTCTAGACACCCAGTTTCAGTTCGTCAGGGAAGCAGCTCTCCTTATTCTTTCCCACATGGGCTTATATACCCCTCCAACAGCAGGGGTCAAGGAATGGTTACTCTGTATCCGTAGGCAAGCCCGACACTGTTTTCCAAACAGGAAAAACCACAGGGGAACTGATCCCCAGCACCCTCCGGAACCCAACTGCACATTTTTCACACAAACAACTTAACTGGGACAGGACAAGAAAGGGCGTTTAAATTTAAGGCAGCAAACTTACTGCTGCCGACAGGTTTTGGTTTACAGTTTGAGAAAATAATCAGTCCTGGAAGTTGGTGACCGGAGCATGAGGCTGGTCACACTGTGGCCAAAGTCAGAAAGCTTAGTGACCCTGTTATATCCCGAGAGGCTCTTGATTTCTACCAACACTGTCTGTCCTATCCTTGTATCTGTCCATGAAATTGAAGCTCTTTTATCTGTCTTTATTAATGAAGCAGTTATAATACTGTACGTTGTTTTAGTTTACTTATATAGTTTCATAAACTCAATCAAGCATATCTGAGTTGTTTTTTTTTTTTTTTTTTTTTTTTTTTTTTTTTTTTTTTTTTTTTTTGGTTTCTTGAGACAGGGTTTCTCTGTGCAGCTTTGTGCCTTTCTTGGAACTCACTCTATAGACCAGGCTGGCCTCGAACTCACAGAGATCCTCCTGCCTCTACCTCCTGAGTGTTGCAATTAAAGGCAGTGCGCCATCACTGCCCAGCCTGAGTTACTTTTTATTTAAAATTGTTTTTACCTTTCTGGGAGTGGGGGTGGGCAGGAGCATGCTCAGTAGAGGACAACTTGGAGTTTGTTCTCCTTCCATCATGTGTGGGACCTGGGAATCTAACTCAGGTCGTCAGGCTTGGTAGCAAGCACCTTTAACCATTGTGCTATCTCTCTTGCCTTAATATTTTTATGTAACTATATTTTTAATTTTAACGCCATAATATTCAAATAATTGTTACTGTCTAATTGGGCTATAAAAATTCTCTATGAATTGTTATAGGAATAATCAACCATTTTTTTTTTTACTTAAAGTTTTATAAACAAGAGTAAATAATTGTGTAAAAGGTAATATAAGCTATTGGCTCAGGAGGATGTTTTTAAGATTTATTTATTTTATGTGTATGAGTGTAGTGTCAGCATATGTATATATATGCCATATGTGTACCTAGTGCCTGCAGAGGTTAGAAGAGGGTATGAGATCCCCTGAAACTGGAGTTACAAATGATTGTGGGCTACTATATGAGTTCTAAGAACTGAACTGTAGCATGAATTGTTAGAAGGTCTTATTAATAAAAACAAACCTGGTGCCAGTTATTGGGGTCAATGCTGGAAGATCAGAGAAGCAGAACAAGCCACAGCCACCTCACCTCACCAGTTCCTCAGCTGATCCTGTTTCCTCAGACTGGAAGCCTCTGAGTCCTCATCCAAATGGATCTCAGCTGAACTGTGCTGCTCAAAAGCCTAAAAGCTTAACCAGCTCTAGTTCCTGGTCCTCATGCCTTATATACCTTTCTGCCTTCTGCCATCATTTCCTGGTATTAAAGGCTCTTGTTACCACTCCTGGCGGTTTCCAGTGTGGCCTTGAACTCACAGAGATCCAGGCGGATCTCTGCCTCTGGAATGCTAGGATTGAAGGCGTGAGTGCCACCATTTTCTGGCCTCTATGTCTGTCTCGTGCCTGTTCTGTTCTCTGACCCCAGATAAGTTTATTAGGGTGCCCAATATTTTGGGGAACACAATACCACCACACTGAACCTGGGTCCTCTGAAAGAGGACCCACTGAGCCATGTCTCCAGCTCCTCAGTGGGAATGTTTGTGTATATTCTCAAAACAGGTGAGATACACCTTTTCCTCCAGCTGTCTAGCAGGACAAAGAGACTAGTTTCTTGTCTGTTCTTTATTGGTAAAAGCTACAGTTTGTGCTAATGGGGTCAGACTAATGAAGCATCATATTTTCGTGATATTACCAAGCATTAGAGACTAGTTTAATTTTTTTAAGCTAATTTAGAAGAGGCAATTCTTTTAAACATCCATTAGGTTTTCAGGACATACAGAAGATTTATTTGCATTGCTCTACATCTCTCCACTCACTCAGAAATCGTCAGAAGCTTTTATATCTTTCCTATACATGGCTGATATTAATGGTTATAATCTCTAAATGAACAAAGGGCTAAAATGAACAAAACACTGCATGCTATTTGAACTTGTTTTTCAGCTCTAGCTGGCAGCCATTACAGCTGCTTCAGCTCTTCCTCTCCTTTAGGAGGGGGTGGGTGTGCCTTCCATGTGCTCCTGAGGTTGATGGATGAGGACCAGTCTGGACCAGTAGCCTGGAGGGATAAGCTGATAAGTCTTCTGCTCTGGTTCCATGTCTGTTGTTGTGACCAACACTGACCAAAAGCAGCTTAGTGAAGGAAGGCTTTATTTTTTATTATAATCACAGGCCCATCATTTGGGGGGATTCATGGCAAGTCCTCAAGCAGCTAGTCACATCACATCCACAGTCAAGAACAAAGAGAGAGTATCTCGCTTGTGTTTGCAGCTGGCATTCTTTACTCTTCTACAGTTCAGAATCCATAAGGAATGGTGCTGCCCACCGTGATCTGGGTCTTCCTGTATCAATTAACAATGAAGACAGTCCTGTACAGACATGCCCACAGGCCAGCCTGATCTACCAAGCCCTCATTAAGACTCTCTTCCCATATGACTGTAGGTTGTATCAATTTAACAATTAAAACTAGCCGCCAGAGCTTCTAGAATCAATGGACCTTGGACTGTCCCCTCTTGGTCTTTGTTATATGATAATGAGCAAACTCTCATTAGCGATTGAGCCATTTTGAGTTTGGGTTTGGTTTTTGGTCTGCAGTATGATTGAAACAGTTTCTAAGAACTATTTCTGAGCCAATCATTTTTCTGAAGCTCTCATTCTCTGCTACTCCTATATACCCACCCATTGCTTGGGCAAGGCAGCAAAGATAGCCATTGGTTTTGGGTCAAACAAGACTTAGTTCACCATCCAAGCCGCAACAAAAGGGTTTATGGTGCTCTTCATTTACAAAGGCCAGTTGTCATTTGATCATAGTTTGGTGTATTTTATTTGGTTAATTTACAGAATGTGTGAGACTAAGAAGCTAAGTCTAGGTGCTGGAGAGATGGTTTGGCAAGTAGGAGCACTGGTTGCTCTTCTAAAGGACCCAGCTTCATTCCAAATACCCGAGATGGTTCACAACTACCTGTAGCTAGTCCCGAGGATCCGACACTCTCTTCTGGCCTCTTCAGGCACTGCATGCCTGTGCTTCACAGATGTTCAGGAAGGCAAAGTACCCATACACATACAAATAATAAGTAATTTTTTCAAAAGGGGCTTGGTAAGGAATTTATAATTATAAGCTTGGAAATAAGAGTGTTTTTTGAGCTTTTCCAGAAATGCAACAACTAATTTGATGTGGAAGCAAAATAAACCCTCATAGTTTTCAATATTGAAATTTCTGAGAACAAAGTAAGAATCTCAGACTCAATTGTTCAAATAACTCTTTACAATTTGTTTAACCTAAATCATTCTTTTTTGTTGTAGTTTTTTTGTTTTGGTCAAATGATCAGTATTCATTCTGTGTCATAATTACTTCAGAGTCTCTAGGTTAAGAAAGCATGCCCCCAAACAGTGTGTGTGTGTGTGTGTGTGTGTGTGTGTGTGTGTGTGTGTGTGTGTAAGGACATGAATGTGGCAATCAGAAGACAACCTTGGGTGTCCACCCTCACTTACACCTTGTTTGGGACATCGTCTCTTCTTTGTTGTTCGCCACTGCACGTGCCAGGCTGCCTGGTTGCAAGCTTCTCTGGTGGGGGGTCCTGTCTCTGCCTCCCATCCCTCTATCGGAGTACTGGGATTACAGGTCAGCTACCCTGACCAGCTGTATGCAGCTCTGAAGATTCACAGTCATATCCTCAGGCTTGCATGTAAACGCTTTACCCACAGAGCCATCCCCCAACCCCCAAACAGGTTTTTAAATGTGTAAAGGCTGAACACCAGCGAGGGTGGGAAGAGGAAAAAACATGAACCAGAGCCCCTAGGAGAACCAAGAGCTGCTGAAGTTCACACACACTTTCCCCAGAAGTGGTGCTTCTATCCAAGACTTCAAAGATGCCAAGCTCAGAACAGCTGAGGCTGGAGGACAGGGCATATTTCCATTTGCCAAAGCAATGGCACCCAGGGATCATTTTTGTTTCAATCTAACTTTTCTTTATCTTAGTTTTCATGATGCTGCAATATTGTCTTATGTATTTTTTTTATATATTTCAGATTTTAAACTAGGAAAGATATAGCTGATAGGCTCTTTATGATATATAATAACATATGCATAGATGGTATTTCTAGAAAGCTACACAAAAATTTGGAAGAGTCTTGGGATAACTACAGTGTCAGGCCACATATGCTGTGTAAGAATACAAATGTACATGAGTGCGAGCATATGCTTGAACACATTCAAACACACACACACACACACACACACACACACACACACACACACACACATGATTTGGAATTGATTCCTACTATTGGAATGATTTTATGAGTGCCTGCATGACCAAAATTTTCCCTGCAACAATAGCCTTGTTCTGAGGCTCAAGTTTATATGATAACTGATGAAGCACATCTTGTTCCCTGGTAGCAAGCTCAGAGTACTTAGGACTCCCCACAGAGGAAGAGTGCCCATTTTATGTCTGTGCCCCTCACAGAATCTTCTGCGGAATTATAGTATTCTCTTGCCGTCTATAGATGTAATTTACTGAAAAGAGATATGGTGATGATAGAAAAGTTATTTCTAGCCGGGCGGTGGTGGCGCATGCCTTTAATCCCAGCACTTGGGAGGCAGAGCCAGGTGGATCTCTGTGAGTTCGAGGCCAGCCTGGTCTACAGAGTGAGTTCCAGGAAAGGCGCAAAGCTACACAGCTAAACAGAGAAACCCTGTCTCGAAAAACCAAAAAAAAAAAAAAGTTATTTCTATGTCAAGAAATTGAATAGCTTCAAGTCGGATATAAATCATTCAGTTAAACATGTCTGAATAGAAACTGGATAGTATATAAAATTATTCTCAGAAAGTATAATGCTATTCACTTTCCTGTTTCCTATTTGTATCTGAATTGAAAACAGCCAACACTGAACATGTGAACCCTAAGACAGGCCTGCTGCAAACACTGATATTCATACTGATACCGTACGTAGATGATGAATATGAGGAGCCCCGGGCTTTGGAAATGGCTCAGTGAAATGCAAAGTGGCTTTTTAATATCTACAGTCAAGCTGGATAAATTACAGTGCAACCAATTAACAATGAATGTAGGAAAAAAAAATTAATAGTGGAAAGCCAAGTTGTTTGTAAAAACAATAGAATTGTAGAGCTGTTAGCATACCTACTGTTTGGCAAACATAATACATAGAGTTTTGTTGTTGTTTTTAATAGTTTATTTTTTTATTTTCTGTTCATTGGTGTTCGTGTACATCTGTGTGAGGGTGTCAGAAGCCCTGGAACTGGAGTTATAGATAGGTGTGAGCTACCATGTGGATGCTAGGAATTGAACCCATGTACTCTGGAAGAGCAGCCAGTGCTCTTAACCACTGAGCCGTCGTCTCTCCAGCTGCCACAATGATAGTTTTTATGCCAGGATGTTATTCTTATGTCTTTTATTTCATGCAGCAGAAATAAAAAAAAAAAAAAAAAAAAAAAAAAAAAAAAAAAAAAAATAAAAAAAAAAAAAAAAAAAAAAATGAGATAAGTTTTGTTTTTTTTTTTTTTACTTATTATTTTTATGCCAGGAAGTTTCTTTGCTTTTTTATAACTGTAGTTTGAATAACCCAAATTTGGGTCATATCTGCCATTTTCCAATAGAGAAAACAAGTTGTTTGCATTTCTCTGAGTAACTATAATTATTGGTAGCCCATTCCCCCTTTACAAAGTAGACTTTAGATTCAATCAAACATGGTAGGAAAGTTCCAGTAAAGTAAAAAATTATAAGAACTGTTATATTGGTAACTCTAGATTGTCCAATGAACTGTGTTTAGAATAACCTAGGAGACATGTTTCGGCATGTATCTGTGAGAGTTTCCAAAAAGACTTCACAGAGGAAGTCTGAATTTTGAGAAAAGCATTTCACGAGCTGGGATTTCTGAATGAAAAGTAGAAGGCAAGCTGCATCTGGCATTCATCTCGCTGCTTCCTTACTGTGTGTTCAGTCTGAGCATCTGCCTCATGCTCCTGCCTTCATGACTTTCCTGCCATCACAGACTGTACCCTAAAATTGTGAGCCAAGAAAAACTCCTCTTCGCCTAAGTGGTTTAGTTGGGTATTTTGTCTCCCAATAGAGAACTGCCTACTACAACTGTATTTTCCATGTCTGCCATGGCACTGTGAGGCGTGCTCAGGTAGGTTCTGGTCTTGACCCTCCCCTGTGCACAAAGAGGACAAAGGTGAACAAATGGTAGAGCCTGTATTCACCACAAGGGGCAGTTAGGACAGAAGGAGAGAGGCCCCAAACTCTTGGTAGCGGTAGCCTCAGGATGCCAATGTGGTGGTTTGAATGAGAACGACCCCCATGGGCTCCCATGTTTGAATCGCTAGTCATCAGAGAGTGGCACTGCTTGAGAAGAAACAGGAGGTGTGGCCTTGTTGGAGAAAGTGTGTCCATGGACCATGTGCTTTGAGATTTCAAAAGGCCCAGTGCCTCTTTCTGCTGTGGGATGGTCTGTATGTCAAATTGCTCTGATTGGTCAATAAATAAAACACTGATTGGCCAGTGGCCAGGCAGGAAGTATAGGTGGGACTAACAGAGAGGAGAAATAAAAGAACAGGAAGGCAGAAGGAGTCACTGCCAGCCACCTCCAGGAAAAGCGGCATGTGAAGACGCCGGTAAGCCACAAGCCACGTGGCAAGGTATAGATTGATAGAAATGGGTTAGTTTAAAATATAAGAACAGTTAGCAGGAAGCCTGCCACGGCCATACAGTTTGTAAGCAATATAAGTCTCTGTGTTTACCTGGTTGGGTCTGAGCGGCTGTGGGACTGGCAGGTGACAGAGATTTGTCCTGACTGTGGGCCAGGCAGGAAAACTCTAGTTACATCTCTCTCTTCCTGCTTCTTGGGGATTTGGATGCAGAATTCTCAGCTACTTCTCCAGCACCATGTCAGCCTGCATGCCACCTGCATAATAGACTAATTCTCTGAAGTTGTGAGCAAGCCCCAATTAAATGCTTTTTTTTTTATATACTATACACTATGGTTGTGGTGTCTCTACATAGCATTTGAACACTGACTAAGACACCAACTTAGAGTGATTGTAGGAGGTGGTACAGCTCCGAGTTCTCAGTGGTCCTCAGGATGCCATCCAAGAGCAGGCCTCTGAGGAATGCATTACAGAACAGGTTGCCAATTACAGCAAAAGTGGTGGATCTGGAAGGGAAGAATTGTGAGTACCCTCAAGGCCAGAATGAGTGTCCTCCCCGAGGTCTTAGTCATGCATGAGTGTGAGCTGGTTCCCTGCTGGAGGCAGGGCGGTGTCTGAACAATGTCACCTTCCTCTGACAGGCAGACTAGTAAATCTGAGGATGAAGAGGCGGCAGTTGGGGTGGGGGTGTAATATAGATTCGGTGAGTCTTGATTGGCTGGCCATGTATATATAAGGTGATCAGTCATTTCCTCTTGTGGTGTTGCCCAGGCTGGTTCTGAACCCCTGGGCTCGAGGGAGCTTCCTGGTTAAGTGTCTGTGACCCCATTTTAAATCTTTTCTTTGTACCAAAATTGCTTTCTGACCACAGCTGCTGGCTCCATTTCCACTGTCTGCTGGCTCCTTAGCCACTTTGGAATGACGCTTACAAGTTTCCTGTTAATGAGTCCGAAGGCCTTTTTATCTCTCATCCCGTGCTGCATCCTTGCAAATACATTAGTCTGTGGTAAATGACTTTCAACCAAGACCTTTGTTCTCCTTTAATACTTCTTTTTTTCTTAGTTTCTAATGGGCATAACCTAAAATTTTGGCTGAGAACCACGCCACCTCCCTTCCCCTGTTTTTATAATTGTACTTGAGAATCCTATCCATTTCTGCTTTCTTGTTACCGTCACATGTAGAGACTTTCTCATTTATTTCATTGTCTTGAATTGACTCTTCCATTCCTGATTATAAATGCCTGCTAGATGCCACATTCATAAAGTCAATAAGATGCTTACTTAATATTTGTTTTTGTAGCTGTAATCCCTTGAATTGAAACATTCCTCCCCATGGGAGGCTTCTCAAGAAGTAAAGGAAACATATAAAGCTCACGAAGTGCCGGGCGGTGGTGGCGCACGCCTTTAATCCCAGCACTCAGGAGGCAGAGCCAGGCGGATCTCTGTGAGTTTGAGGCCAGCCTGGGCTACCAAGTGAGTTCCAAGTAAGGTGCACAGCTACACAGAGAAAACCTGTTTAAAAAAAAAAAAAAAAAAAAAAAAAAAAAAAACTCAGGAAGTAAATAAAACTCAGAAGAAACTTACAGGATTTACAGTGCTCCTTCCCACTAGATTAGACAAAAAGTAACAATAGCTGGGGAGAGAAGACTCCTCAACCAGCACAAATGCTCTCAATGGGGAAATTGCTGCATGCAGCTTTTTTGCATTATCACCCATGCAGGTGTTAATCAGTGCAGGTCTGAGTTTGGAGGGCACACACTGAGATTCCCAGATTCTTGTATCCTAAGACAAAGAATCAAATCAAGGACATACGGTAAGGTAATAGACAAGGTACTCCTGAGAATGTGGGTAGGACATTGAGTCATGGAAAGACATATGCTTTGATATTTATGTGGTGGTGTGGATGACCCTTTCTAGATCATTTAAATAGCATCTGCCTTCTCCTGTGCCTGTATAGGCATAACATTTCCAGTGCATTCTCTGTTACTTGTAGCTGAAGTTACAGACTGCCTGACGTGGGTGCTGTGATCTGACTTCGGCCCTCCTGGCAGAGCAGCAAGTGCTCTTAGATTAATCTTGATGCTGCTCTCTGTCTCTACTCTTCTGCCACACTGGTGGACTTGAGTCACATCAGTGTGGAACTAAGTCTCTTGGAAGGAACAAGGTCTGTCTCTGGATTGACAAATGATGGGCAATAGAAAGGAATTGACTGCTGTGTGCTACCTAGTCATGAACAGAACATGGTGATGGCTGTTACAGTGTGCTCTGGTACAAGATGGGGTCTGTGTCCATTCACCTCCCCATCAGCATTGTTGTTCAGAAGTTCCATGATATCTGAAATTTCCTGGGTAACAAATAGATCCACAGGGTTTGGATGACAGCGGATACTGCTTGTTCAGTACATCAGCCCCGAAGGTCCAGTTGCTACTTACAGGAAATGATACTGAACTCATTTTGAGTTCAGCTGTTTTTACTTACTCAGCAAGCCACAACAGCTAAAAAACAAGGAGGCTGGAAAAATTTTGGATGTTATCTATGTTTCTGAAAAAGAAACAGTGCAGCAAGCTGATGAGTAAAACCTGATTTATCAAATTGCCAACACAAGACCCTGGAATATAATGCCAATTTGGTATTTAGTGATGTGTAGTAATAAAATATTTTATTGTAAAACCATGAATTTTAATTGGTTTGAAAATCATGCTTTTAAGCTTTAGAGGCGTGTGTGTGTGTGTGTGTGTGTGTGTGTGTGTGTGTGTGTGTGTGTAGTTAAAGTATATTTGATTTGTCTCACAGTTTTATGCAGGTTCCCCCACCTCTTTCATTTTCCTTCTAGATATGTGTTGATTTCACTCTTACTGACCTCCCTTGAATATGGGGCCTCTCTCCTAGTCAGCTGTTTTTGATAACGGCTTGGTGGAGGTCAAGTGTGGTTGCTGAACTATCTTTAAGAGTAAGAGTCCCAGAAGTTGACCAGGTGTCATGTCTGTAATCCCAACACTTGGGAGACTGAGGCAGGAGGATCACTATGAATTTGAAATCAGGCTGGGCTACATAGTTCTATGGCTACAAGACTAGCCAAGGCTATTCTATAAGACCCTGCCTCAAAACAACAAAACAAAACAGGGTGAAAAAATCTCAGGGGTCCAAACATGCTTTGTGGCTAAAGTTTTAAGAGCATTTAGCCCCATTGGTAATATTCTGGAATTCTCTTACTTCCCAAAGCAGGAGAGATCTCTCCTTTTGTTAGGAAAAATCTTGCATTTTCAGAGGGATTCAAGTTGATGTTACTGGGAAGGTCTTGATATACCTAAAGGCCAGCTATTCCAGCCATGTGATCTTCGAAGCTCTCAGTTTTTTTTTTTTTTTTTTTTTTTTTTTTTTTTTTTTTTTTTTTTTTTTTTTTTTTTTTTTTTTTTTTTGGTTTTTCGAGACAGGGTTTCTCTTGTGTAGCTTTGCGCCTTTCCTGGAACTCACTTGATAGCCCAGGCTGGTCTCGAACTCACAGAGATCCGCCTGCCTCTGCCTCCCGAGTGCTGGGATTGAAGGCGTGCGCCACCACCGCCTGGCCTTCGAAGCTCTCAGTTTTTACCCAGAGCTCTAAACTGCTTCTCAATAAACCTTAGTGAAATTTAGCAGCTTACTGCTTTCTCTGAAGGTCTCTGACCAGAGCTGTAATCTCACCCACTAGCCTGCATGTATCCGCAAATTTTTAACGTTTTAGAGACGTAAGAAACTTGGAGTTGGGCACAGAGAGGAATAAGCCACAGTCAGGTTATCTTGAATCCTCATTTTCCAGTACTGCTTGCATCCTGTTGATGCTCAAACTTAATGTTTCGAGTGTCAGGAGGACCCTGACCCATATGCAGTGGTCTGCTCAGCAATGACCATGCCTTGGGTAACTAACAGCTATTGTGGTCCCAAGGGTTTCTCTGTAAGGGCCTGGCTGTCTTGAAACTCACTCTGTAGACCAGGCTAGCTGAGAACTCACAGATCTGCCTAGCTCTGCCCCCTGAGTGCTTGGATTAAAAGCGTGTCCCACCTTGCCCAGCTTCAGAACTGAATTTTTTACCATAACCTCCAAAACTGACTCCCTTTCAGTCACTCTTGCCTCAGTAAATGGCATGGCCACCATTTTTCACATTGGTCGCTTGACTTATTCTTGATTGGTCTTTCTATCTATTTTTACCTGTCCATATTCCAACTGATCAGCTAATTTTACTGGCTCTACTTTCAAAATATGCCTCACTCCAGCCACTCTTTCTTCACTTCTGTCTCTGCCCACCCGCACACCAGCCTCTCCTCTCCACCTTCACCCCATCCCTCATCCATACCATTGCTTCTTTTCAGATGTCCCTAACTGCTTTCTGTGCTTCTCTTGAAGTCTTAGGTAATCTTTTCTGTTCGTTTTTTTTTTTTTTTTTAAGATGGGTTGTCAGCCAGGTGGTGGTGGCACACGCCTTTAATTCCAGCACTTGAGAGGCAGAGGCAGGCAGATCTGAGTTTGAGTTCAGCCTGGTCTATAAAGGGAGACTAGAAGAACCAGGGTTACACAGATAAATCTGTCTTGAAAAAAACAAACAAACAAAAAAGACAGGGTGTCGTGATGTACAGGCTGACCTTGCGTTCTCTACGTAGCCAAGGATAAATCTAAGCTGCTTATCCCACTTGCCTCTGCCTCTCAAGTGCTGGGTTTATAGACGTGTGTCAACACATCCAGTTCAGAGGGTTTGTTTTATTTTGAGACAGGGGTCTCACTACTAATGCTGATTGACCTGGAATTTACTGTGTAGACCAGGCTGGCCTCGAAGTCACAGGGATCTCTCTTCCTCCTGTGCTGGGTTAAAGATGTGTGCCATGATACCTGGCTTAGAGTAATATCTTAAAAATTATTTTTTATTTTATTATAGTTTGTATGCCTATGTGTATGTGCTTGCTTACCTGAGTTTCTATGAGTGCAGGAACTCTTGAAGGCCAGAAGAGAATGTGAGACTCCTAGAACTGAAGTTATCACCATGTAGCTGCTAGGAACTGAATCACAGTCTTTGCAAGAGCAGCCAGTGCTCTTAACAGCTGAGCATCTCTCCAGTCCCTGGGGTCATTAAAACACACACACACACACACACACACACACACACACACACACACACACACATTGCTTCCCTTCAAATCATTATAAGACCGTCCAGTCTTCACGCCATCACTTATGAGACATCTGTGACTAGACCCCCAGCTGCCTTCTGACCTCCTTCTTCCCGCACTCTCTTGCTCCCTGTACACCAGCTACATTAGCTTCCTTGATCTTCTTAAACTGCACGGGCCTTTGCACTTGCTGGTCCCTGTTGAAATACTCCTCCTTGGACTCCTTCGTGACTTCTTCCCTCCATTCACTCCCTGTTCTCTATTATTCCATACTTGTTTAGTTTTTAAAGAGGATTTACTGATTTACTGCCACCAAATCATGTATTTTTTTCTTCTAGGCACTGCACATGAGGGAAAGACTCAAGCTCACTATCTCCCCAGAACAGTGATAGTTACACAGTAGACTCTAATATACTCCTCAAGAGACCTCTCCAACTAATTTCACTTGGATTTTGTTTTCCTACTTGAGACTGACATCTGCTATCTTTCTTCCCTTGTTGCTCGCTGCCTCATTTTTTGAGACAGGGTCTCTTACTGAACCCAGAGCTCACCATTTTCGTTAGCCTGGCTGGCCAGTGAGCCCCAAACATCCACCTGTCTCTACTCTTCCCATGGGGTTGCAAGTGAGCCATGCCCAGGTTTTGTGTGTGTTTAGAGACTGGACTCAGATCCTCACACCTGCGTGGCGAGCATGTCCCCAGGCTTTGGCTTGGATTTTCAAATGAAAAAGTCGATATTCATGAGTCCATCTGGAAAAATACCATCTTACTTCTTAATTTTCTACTTTCTCTAAAGAGTGTAATAAACCAATTTCTACTAAATTATTTGAATTTTAATTTTTCCTTAGTTGAGATTATTTTTGTTCTCATGATGTGTTTGCTGTCCGAAACCAGCCACTGATTACCCTGACCACGCTTGCCATGTTCTCTTTCTCTGTATTTCTTCTACTTAGAAACTCAATTTATGAGCCCAGCCTCACTTCTCAGTGGATCAAATTTACTTCTAGAAATCAATGTTTAAAGAGAATACAGCAGTCGGGCAGTAGTGGCGCACGCCTTTAATCCCAGCACTTGGGAGGCAGAGGCAGGTGGATCTCAGTGGAGTTTGAGGCCACCTGGTCTACAGAGTGAGTTCTAGGACAGCCAGGATGGTTACACAGAGAAACCCTGTCTCATAAAACCAAATGAAGAAAAAAGAGAAAGAATCCAGCAGATAGAGGCTGGGAGACGCCTCCGTTGGTGGAGTGTCTGCTGCACAAGCTTCGGGACCTGAGTTCAAATCCCCACACTCGTCTAAAAACCCAGACGAGGTGGTGTATGTCTGCAATCCTAGCCCTGGAGAGGTGGTGACAGGTGACCCCTTAGTAGCCAGCTGGACTATCCAGGTCAGTGAGAGACACTATTTCAAAGTAGGAGGGTGGAGAGGCCCTTCATTCTGGCCTCTGGCCTCTATAGGCCTGGGGACACATAGAAAACACACACACACACACACACACACACACACACACACACACACGCACGCACACACACACCCTCACTCCCCCACTCTCCTACACAAGAATAGAGTAGAGAAAAGTTAGCAAAATAATAGAAATCAAATTCACCTCAGTGATAGACTTAACTAGCACACCTACTTAGATGTGTCACATAAATTTAGATATCAGATTTGTGTCCAGATGTGGTTGCTGGTCAGTGTAATAGTTAGTTTTGTCAACTAGATACATCTAGAGTCACCTGGAAAGAGTCTCTGTGAGTCTACATCAGGTTGGCCTGTGGGCCTGACTGTGGCCTTTTGTTGGATTGCCTTCGTTGATGAGAGGACGGAGCCTGAAAGCAGACAGCTCTGTTTCCTAGTCTGGGGTCCTGCACTGTGTGAGGAAGGACTGTGTGGAGGAAGCTGGATGAGTAGGAAGCAGATATGTATTCATTGCTTTCTGCTCTTGCCTGCGGGTGAGATGCGGCTGCTCTGGGTTCTTGTCTCCTTGACTTCTGTTCTGTGATGGACTGTACTAGAGTTGCCAGGGTGCTGCATTACAGAAACAGAAATGACATGAAGTCCTCCATTTTCTTGTTTTATTAATTAATTGGAGGTGTCACTATGTAACTCTGCCTGCCCTAGAGCTCACTATGTAGCCTAGGCTGGCCCTGAACCCAGAGGTTCGCTCCCTCTGCCTACAAAGTGCTGGAATTAAGG